>NW_027474613.1:0-34424 GCF_050947335.1 Megachile rotundata | reverse complement strand
GATCATTTAAGCATAATATGGCTAATAATATGAGTTAGATTGATAATAATAAGAGTAATGAGTATAGTAATTGTAGTTCTATCGATCATTTAAGCATAATATGGCTAATAATATGAGTTAGGTTGATAAAAATAAGAATAATGAGTATAGTAATTGTCGTTCTGTCGATCATATAAGCATAATGTGGCTAATAATATGAGTTAGCTTGATAATAATAAGAGTAATAAGTATAGTAATTGTCGTTCTATCGATCATTTAAGCATAATATGGCTAGTAATATGAGTTAGATTGATAATAATAAGAGTAATAAGTATAGTAATTGTCGTTCTATCGATCATTTAAGCATAATATGGCTAATAATATGAGTTAGATTGATAATAATAAGAGTAATAAGTATAGTAATTGTCGTTCTATCGACCATATAAGCATAATATGGCTAATAATATGAGTTAGATCGATAATGATAAGAGTAGTAAGTACAGTAATTGTCGTTCTGTCGATCATATAAGCATAATATGGCTAATAATATGAGTTAGATTGATAATAATAAGAGTAGTGAGTATAGTAATTGTCGTTCTATCGATCATATAAGCATAATATGGCTAATAATATGAGTTAGATTGATAATAATAAGAGTAATAAGTATAGTAGTTGTCGTTCTATCGATCATTTAAGCATAATATGGCTAGGAATATGAGTTAGATTGATAATAATAAGAGTAGTGGGTATAGTAATTGTAGTTCTATCGATCATATCTGCATAATATGGTTAATAATATGAGTTAGATTCATAATAATAAGAGTAATAAGTATAGTAATTGTCGTTCTATCGATCATATCTGCATAATATGGCTAATAATATAAGTTAGATTGATAATAATAAGAGTAATAAGTAAAGTAAAATGTCGTTCTATCGATCATATAAGCATAATATGGCTAATAATATGAGTTAGATCGATAATGATAAGAGTAATAAGTACAGTAATTGTCGTTCTATCGATTATATAAGCATAATATGGCTAATAATAAGAGTAATGAGTATAGTAATTGTAGTTCTATCGATCATATCTGCATAATATGGTTAATAATATGAGTTAGATTCATAATAATAAGAGTAATAAGTATAGTAATTGTCGTTCTATCGATCATTTAAGCATAATATGGCTAATAATATGAGTTAGGTTGATAAAAATAAGAATAGTGAGTATAGTAATTGTCGTTCTGTCGATCATATAAGCATAATGTGGCTAATAATATGAGTTAGCTTGACAATAATAAGAGTAATGAGTATAGTAATTGTAGTTCTATCGATCATATCTGCATAATATGGTTAATAATATGAGTTAGATTCATAATAATAAGAGTAATAAGTATAGTAATTGTCGTTCTATCGATCATTTAAGCATAATATGGCTAATAATATGAGTTAGGTTGATAAAAATAAGAATAATGAGTATAGTAATTGTCGTTCTGTCGATCATATAAGCATAATATGGCTAATAATATGAGTTAGCTTGATAATAATAAGAGTAATAAGTATAGTAATTGTCGTTCTATCGATCATTTAAGCATAATGTGGCTAATAATATGAGTTAGGTTGATAAAAATAAGAATAATAAGTATAGTAATTGTCGTTCTGTCGATCATATAAGCATAATATGGCTAATAATATGAGTTAGATTGATAATAATAAGAGTAATAAGTATAGTACTTGTCGTTCTATCGATCATATAAGCATAATATGGCTAATAATATGAGTTAGATTGACAATAGTATGAGTAATAGGTATAGTAATTGTCGTTCTATCGATCATATAAGCATGATATGGCTAATAATATGAGTTAGATTGATAATAGTAAGTGTAATAAGTACAGTAATTGTCGTCCTGTCGATCATATAAGCATAATATGGCTAATAATATGAGTTAGATTGATAATAATAAGAGTAGTGAGTATAGTAATTGTCGCTCTATCGATCATATAAGCATAATATGGCTAATAATATGTGTTAGATTGATAATAATAAGAGTAATAAGTATAGTAATTGTCGTTCTATCGATCATTTAAGCATAATATGGCTAATAATATGAGTTAGATTGATAATAATAAGAGTAATAAGTATAGTAATTGTCGTTCTATCGATCATATAAGCATAATATGGCTAATAATATGAGTTAGATCGATAATGATAAGAGTAGTAAGTACAGTAATTGTCGTTCTATCGATCATATAAGCATAATATGCCTAATAATATGAGTTAGATTGATAATAATAAGAGTAATGGGTATAGTAATTGTAGTTCTATCGATCATATCTGCATAATATGGTTAATAATATGAGTTAGATTCATAGTAATAAGAGTAATAAGTATAGTAATTGTCGTTCAATCGATCATTTAAGCATAATATGGCTAATAATATGAGTTAGGTTGATAAAAATAAGAATAATAAGTATAGTAATTGTCGTTCTGTCGATCATATAAGCATAATATGGCTAATAATATGAGTTAGATTGATAATAATAAGAGTAATAAGTATAGTACTTGTCGTTCAATCGATCATTTAAGCATAATATGGCTAATAATATGAGTTAGGTTGATAAAAATAAGAATAATAAGTATAGTAATTGTCGTTCTGTCGATCATATAAGCATAATATGGCTAATAATATGAGTTAGATTGATAATAATAAGAGTAATAAGTATAGTACTTGTCGGTCTATCGATCATATAAGCATAATATGGCTAATAATATGAGTTAGATTGATAATAGTATGAGTAATAGGTATAGTAATTGTCGTTCTATCGATCATATAAGCATAATATGGCTAATAATATGAGTTAGATTGATAATAGTAAGTGTAATAAGTACAGTAATTGTCGTTCTGTCGATCATATAAGCATAATATGGCTAATAATATGAGTTAGATTGATAATAATAAGAGTAATAAGTATAGTAGTTGTCGTTCTATCGATCATTTAAGCATAATATGGCTAGTAATATGAGTTAGATTGATAATAATAAGAGTAATAAGTATAGTAAATGTCGTGCTATCGATCATATCTGCATAATATTGTTAATAATATGAGTTAGATTGATAATAGTGAGTGTAATAAGTATAGTAATTGTCGTTCTATCGATCATATCTGCATAATATGGGTAATAATATGAGTTAGATTGATAATAGTAAGTGTAATAAGTACAGTAATTGTCGTTCTGTCAATCATATAAGCATAGTATGGCTAATAATATAAGTTAGATTGATAATAATAAGAGTAATAAGTAAAGTAAAATGTCGTTCTATCGATCATATAAGCATAATATGGCTAATAATATGAGTTAGATCGATAATGATAAGAGTAATAAGTACAGTAATTGTCGTTCTATCGATTATATAAGCATAATATGGCTAATAATAAGAGTAATGAGTATAGTAATTGTAGTTCTATCGATCATATCTGCATAATATGGTTAATAATATGAGTTAGATTCATAATAATAAGAGTAATAAGTATAGTAATTGTCGTTCTATCGATCATTTAAGCATAATATGGCTAATAATATGAGTTAGGTTGATAAAAATAAGAATAGTGAGTATAGTAATTATCGTTCTGTCGATCATATAAGCATAATGTGGCTAATAATATGAGTTAGCTTGACAATAATAAGAGTAATGAGTATAGTAATTGTAGTTCTATCGATCATATCTGCATAATATGGTTAATAATATGAGTTAGATTCATAATAATAAGAGTAATAAGTATAGTAATTGTCGTTCTATCGATCATTTAAGCATAATATGGCTAATAATATGAGTTAGGTTGATAAAAATAAGAATAATGAGTATAGTAATTGTCGTTCTGTCGATCATATAAGCATAATATGGCTAATAATATGAGTTAGCTTGATAATAATAAGAGTAATAAGTATAGTAATTGTCGTTCTATCGATCATTTAAGCATAATATGGCTAATAATATGAGTTAGATTGATAATAATAAGAGTAATGAGTATAGTAATTGTAGTTCTATCGATCATATCTGCATAATATGGTTAATAATATGAGTTAGATTCATAATAATAAGAGTAATAAGTATAGTAATTGTCGTTCTATCGATCATATAAGCATAACATGGCTAATAATATGAGTTAGCTTGATAATAATAAGAGTAATAAGTATAGTAATTGTCGTTCTATCGATCATTTAAGCATAATATGGCTAATAATATGAGTTAGATTGATAATAATAAGAGTAATGGGTATAGTAATTGTAGCTCTATCGATCATATCTGCATAATATGGTTAATAATATGAGTTAGATTCATAATAATAAGAGTAATAAGTGTAGTAATTGTCGTTCTACCGATCATTTGAGCATGATATGGCTAATAATATGAGTTAGGTTGATAAAAATAAGAATAATAAGTATAGTAATTGTCGTTCTGTCGATCATATAAGCATGATATGGCTAATAATATGAGTTAGATTGATAATAATAAGAGTAATAAGTATAGTACTTGTCGTTCTATCGATCATATAATCATAATATGGCTAATAATATGAGTTAGATTGATAATAATAAGAGTAATAAGTATAGTAATTGTCGTTCTATCGATCATATAAGCATAATATGGCTAATAATATGAGTTAGATTGATAATAATAAGAGTAATAAGTATAGTACTTGTCGTTCTATCGATCATATAAGCATAATATGGCTAATAATATGAGTTAGATTGATAATAGTATGAGTAATAGGTATAGTAATTGTCGTTCTATCGATCATTTAAGCATAATATGGCTAATAATATGAGTAAGATTGATAATAATAAGATTAATAAGTATAGTAATTGTCGTTCTATCGACCATTTAAGCATAATATGGCTAATAATATGAGTTAGATTGATAATAATAAGAGTAATAAGTATAGTAATTGTCGTTCTATCGATCATATAAGCATAATATGGCTAATAATATGAGTTAGATCGATAATGATAAGAGTTGTAAGTACAGTAATTGTCGTTCTATCGATCATATAAGCATAATATGGCTAATAATATGAGTTAGATTGATAATAATAAGAGTAATGTGTATAGTAATTGTAGTTCTATCGATCATATCTGCATAATATGGTTAATAATATGAGGTGGATTCATAATAATAAGAGTAATAAGTATAGTAATCGTCGTTCTATCGATCATTTAAGCATAATGTGGCTAATAATATGAGTTAGGTTGATAAAAATAAGAATAATAAGTATAGTAATTGTCGTTCTGTCGATCATATAAGCATAATATGGCTAATAATATGAGTTAGATTGATAATAATAAGAGTAATAAGTATAGTACTTCTCGTTCTATCGATCATATAAGCATAATATGGCTAATAATATGAGTTAGATTGACAATAGTATGAGTAATAGGTATAGTAATTGTCGTTCTATCGATCATATAAGCATGATATGGCTAATAATATGAGTTAGATTGATAATAGTAAGTGTAATAAGTACAGTAATTGTCGTCCTGTCGATCATATAAGCATAATATGGCTAATAATATGAGTTAGATTGATAATAATAAGAGTAGTGAGTATAGTAATTGTCGCTCTATCGATCATATAAGCATAATATGGCTAATAATATGTGTTAGATTGATAATAATAAGAGTAATAAGTATAGTAATTGTCGTTCTATCGATCATTTAAGCATAATATGGCTAATAATATGAGTTAGATTGATAATAATAAGAGTAATAAGTATAGTAATTGTCGTTCTATCGACCATATAAGCATAATATGGCTAATAATATGAGTTAGATCGATAATGATAAGAGTAGTAAGTACAGTAATTGTCGTTCTGTCGATCATATAAGCATAATATGGCTAATAATATGAGTTAGATTGATAATAATAAGAGTAGTGAGTATAGTAATTGTCGTTCTATCGATCATATAAGCATAATATGGCTAATAATATGAGTTAGATTGATAATAATAAGAGTAATAAGTATAGTAGTTGTCGTTCTATCGATCATTTAAGCATAATATGGCTAGTAATATGAGTTAGATTGATAATAATAAGAGTAGTGGGTATAGTAATTGTAGTTCTATCGATCATATCTGCATAATATGGTTAATAATATGAGTTAGATTCATAATAATAAGAGTAATAAGTATAGTAATTGTCGTTCTATCGATCATATCTGCATAATATGGCTAATAATATAAGTTAGATTGATAATAATAAGAGTAATAAGTAAAGTAAAATGTCGTTCTATCGATCATATAAGCATAATATGGCTAATAATATGAGTTAGATCGATAATGATAAGAGTAATAAGTACAGTAATTGTCGTTCTATCGATTATATAAGCATAATATGGCTAATAATAAGAGTAATGAGTATAGTAATTGTAGTTCTATCGATCATATCTGCATAATATGGCTAATAATATGAGTTAGATCGATAATGATAAGAGTAATAAGTACAGTAATTGTCGTTCTATCGATTATATAAGCATAATATGGCTAATAATAAGAGTAATGAGTATAGTAATTGTAGTTCTATCGATCATATCTGCATAATATGGTTAATAATATGAGTTAGATTCATAGTAATAAGAGTAATAAGTATAGTAATTGTCGTTCAATCGATCATTTAAGCATAATATGGCTAATAATATGAGTTAGGTTGATAAAAATAAGAATAATAAGTATAGTAATTGTCGTTCTGTCGATCATATAAGCATAATATGGCTAATAATATGAGTTAGATCGATAATGATAAGAGTAATAAGTACAGTAATTGTCGTTCTATCGATTATATAAGCATAATATGGCTAATAATAAGAGTAATGAGTATAGTAATTGTAGTTCTATCGATCATATCTGCATAATATGGTTAATAATATGAGTTAGATTCATAATAATAAGAGTAATAAGTATAGTAATTGTCGTTCTATCGATCATTTAAGCATAATATGGCTAATAATATGAGTTAGGTTGATAAAAATAAGAATAGTGAGTATAGTAATTATCGTTCTGTCGATCATATAAGCATAATGTGGCTAATAATATGAGTTAGCTTGACAATAATAAGAGTAATGAGTATAGTAATTGTAGTTCTATCGATCATATCTGCATAATATGGTTAATAATATGAGTTAGATTCATAATAATAAGAGTAATAAGTATAGTAATTGTCGTTCTATCGATCATTTAAGCATAATATGGCTAATAATATGAGTTAGGTTGATAAAAATAAGAATAATGAGTATAGTAATTGTCGTTCTGTCGATCATATAAGCATAATATGGCTAATAATATGAGTTAGCTTGATAATAATAAGAGTAATAAGTATAGTAATTGTCGTTCTATCGATCATTTAAGCATAATATGGCTAATAATATGAGTTAGATTGATAATAATAAGAGTAATGGGTATAGTAATTGTAGCTCTATCGATCATATCTGCATAATATGGTTAATAATATGAGTTAGATTCATAATAATAAGAGTAATAAGTATAGTAATTGTCGTTCTACCGATCATTTAAGCATGATATGGCTAATAATATGAGTTAGGTTGATAAAAATAAGAATAATAAGTATAGTAATTGTCGTTCTGTCGATCATATAAGCATGATATGGCTAATAATATGAGTTAGATTGATAATAATAAGAGTAATAAGTATAGTACTTGTCGTTCTATCGATCATATAATCATAATATGGCTAATAATATTAGTTAGATTGATAATAATAAGAGTAATAAGTATAGTAATTGTCGTTCTATCGATCATATAAGCATAATATGGCTAATAATATGAGTTAGATTGATAATAATAAGAGTAATAAGTATAGTACTTGTCGTTCTATCGATCATATAAGCATAATATGGCTAATAATATGAGTTAGATTGATAATAGTATGAGTAATAGGTATAGTAATTGTCGTTCTATCGATCATTTAAGCATAATATGGCTAATAATATGAGTAAGATTGATAATAATAAGAGTAATAAGTATAGTAATTGTCGTTCTATCGACCATTTAAGCATAATATGGCTAATAATATGAGTTAGATTGATAATAATAAGAGTAATAAGTATAGTAATTGTCGTTCTATCGATCATATAAGCATAATATGGCTAATAATATGAGTTAGATCGATAATGATAAGAGTTGTAAGTACAGTAATTGTCGTTCTATCGATCATATAAGCATAATATGGCTAATAATATGAGTTAGATTGATAATAATAAGAGTAATGGGTATAGTAATTGTAGTTCTATCGATCATATCTGCATAATATGGTTAATAATATGAGGTGGATTCATAATAATAAGAGTAATAAGTATAGTAATCGTCGTTCTATCGATCATTTAAGCATAATGTGGCTAATAATATGAGTTAGGTTGATAAAAATAAGAATAATAAGTATAGTAATTGTCGTTCTGTCGATCATATAAGCATAATATGGCTAATAATATGAGTTAGATTGATAATAATAAGAGTAATAAGTATAGTACTTCTCGTTCTATCGATCATATAAGCATAATATGGCTAATAATATGAGTTAGATTGACAATAGTATGAGTAATAGGTATAGTAATTGTCGTTCTATCGATCATATAAGCATGATATGGCTAATAATATGAGTTAGATTGATAATAGTAAGTGTAATAAGTACAGTAATTGTCGTCCTGTCGATCATATAAGCATAATATGGCTAATAATATGAGTTAGATTGATAATAATAAGAGTAGTGAGTATAGTAATTGTCGCTCTATCGATCATATAAGCATAATATGGCTAATAATATGTGTTAGATTGATAATAATAAGAGTAATAAGTATAGTAATTGTCGTTCTATCGATCATTTAAGCATAATATGGCTAATAATATGAGTTAGATTGATAATAATAAGAGTAATAAGTATAGTAATTGTCGTTCTATCGATCATATAAGCATAATATGGCTAATAATATGAGTTAGATCGATAATGATAAGAGTAGTAAGTACAGTAATTGTCGTTCTATCGATCATATAAGCATAATATGCCTAATAATATGAGTTAGATTGATAATAATAAGAGTAATGGGTATAGTAATTGTAGTTCTATCGATCATATCTGCATAATATGGTTAATAATATGAGTTAGATTCATAGTAATAAGAGTAATAAGTATAGTAATTGTCGTTCAATCGATCATTTAAGCATAATATGGCTAATAATATGAGTTAGGTTGATAAAAATAAGAATAATAAGTATAGTAATTGTCGTTCTGTCGATCATATAAGCATAATATGGCTAATAATATGAGTTAGATTGATAATAATAAGAGTAATAAGTATAGTACTTGTCGGTCTATCGATCATATAAGCATAATATGGCTAATAATATGAGTTAGATTGATAATAGTATGAGTAATAGGTATAGTAATTGTCGTTCTATCGATCATATAAGCATAATATGGCTAATAATATGAGTTAGATTGATAATAGTAAGTGTAATAAGTACAGTAATTGTCGTTCTGTCGATCATATAAGCATAATATGGCTAATAATATGAGTTAGATTGATAATAATAAGAGTAGTGAGTATAGTAATTGTCGTTCTATCGATCATATAAGCATAATATGGCCAATAATATGAGTTAGATTGATAATAATAAGAGTAATAAGTATAGTAGTTGTCGTTCTATCGATCATTTAAGCATAATATGGCTAGTAATATGAGTTAGATTGATAATAATAAGAGTAATAAGTATAGTAAATGTCGTGCTATCGATCATATCTGCATAATATTGTTAATAATATGAGATAGATTGATAATAGTGAGTGTAATAAGTATAGTAATTGTCGTTCTATCGATCATATAAGCATAATATGGCTAATAATATGAGTTAGATCGATAATGATAAGAGTAATAAGTACAGTAATTGTCGTTCTATCGATTATATAAGCATAATATGGCTAATAATAAGAGTAATGAGTATAGTAATTGTAGTTCTATCGATCATATCTGCATAAGATGGTTAATAATATGAGTTAGATTCATAATAATAAGAGTAATAAGTATAGTAATTGTCGTTCTATCGATCATTTAAGCATAATATGGCTAATAATATGAGTTAGGTTGATAAAAATAAGAATAGTGAGTATAGTAATTGTCGTTCTGTCGATCATATAAGCATAATGTGGCTAATAATATGAGTTAGCTTGACAATAATAAGAGTAATGAGTATAGTAATTGTAGTTCTATCGATCATATCTGCATAATATGGTTAATAATATGAGTTAGATTCATAATAATAAGAGTAATAAGTATAGTAATTGTCGTTCTATCGATCATTTAAGCATAATATGGCTAATAATATGAGTTAGGTTGATAAAAATAAGAATAATGAGTATAGTAATTGTCGTTCTGTCGATCATATAAGCATAATATGGCTAATAATATGAGTTAGCTTGATAATAATAAGAGTAATAAGTATAGTAATTGTCGTTCTATCGATCATTTAAGCATAATATGGCTAATAATATGAGTTAGATTGATAATAATAAGAGTAATGAGTATAGTAATTGTAGTTCTATCGATCATATCTGCATAATATGGTTAATAATATGAGTTAGATTCATAATAATAAGAGTAATAAGTATAGTAATTGTCGTTCTATCGATCATATAAGCATAACATGGCTAATAATATGAGTTAGCTTAATAATAATAAGAGTAATAAGTATAGTAATTGTCGTTCTATCGATCATTTAAGCATAATATGGCTAATAATATGAGTTAGATTGATAATAATAAGAGTAATGGGTATAGTAATTGTAGCTCTATCGATCATATCTGCATAATATGGTTAATAATATGAGTTAGATTCATAATAATAAGAGTAATAAGTATAGTAATTGTCGTTCTACCGATCATTTAAGCATGATATGGCTAATAATATGAGTTAGGTTGATAAAAATAAGAATAATAAGTATAGTAATTGTCGTTCTGTCGATCATATAAGCATGATATGGCTAATAATATGAGTTAGATTGATAATAATAAGAGTAATAAGTATAGTACTTGTCGTTCTATCGATCATATAATCATAATATGGCTAATAATTTGAGTTAGATTGATAATAATAAGAGTAATAAGTATAGTAATTGTCGTTCTATCGATCATATAAGCATAATATGGCTAATAATATGAGTTAGATTGATAATAATAAGAGTAATAAATATAGTACTTGTCGTTCTATCGATCATATAAGCATAATATGGCTAATAATATGAGTTAGATTGATAATAGTATGAGTAATAGGTATAGTAATTGTCGTTCTATCGATCATTTAAGCATAATATGGCTAATAATATGAGTAAGATTGATAATAATAAGAGTAATAAGTATAGTGATAGTCGTTCTATCGACCATTTAAGCATAATATGGCTAATAATATGAGTTAGATTGATAATAATAAGAGTAATAAGTATAGTAATTGTCGTTCTATCGATCATATAAGCATAATATGGCTAATAATATGAGTTAGATCGATAATGATAAGAGTTGTAAGTACAGTAATTGTCGTTCTATCGATCATATAAGCATAATATGGCTAATAATATGAGTTAGATTGATAATAATAAGAGTAATGGGTATAGTAATTGTAGTTCTATCGATCATATCTGCATAATATGGTTAATAATATGAGGTGGATTCATAATAATAAGAGTAATAAGTATAGTAATTGTCGTTCTATCGATCATTTAAGCATAATATGGCTAATAATATGAGTTAGGTTGATAAAAATAAGAATAATAAGTATAGTAATTGTCGTTCTGTCGATCATATAAGCATAATATGGCTAATAATATGAGTTAGATTGATAATAATAAGAGTAATAAGTATAGTACTTGTCGTTCTATCGATCATATAAGCATAATATGGCTAATAATATGAGTTAGATTGACAATAGTATGAGTAATAGGTATAGTAATTGTCGTTCTATCGATCATATAAGCATGATATGGCTAATAATATGAGTTAGATTGATAATAGTAAGTGTAATAAGTACAGTAATTGTCGTCCTGTCGATCATATAAGCATAATATGGCTAATAATATGAGTTAGATTGATAATAATAAGAGTAGTGAGTATAGTAATTGTCGTTCTATCGATCATATAAGCATAATATGGCTAATAATATGAGTTAGATTGATAATAATAAGAGTAATAAGTATAGTAATTGTCGTTCTATCGATCATTTAAGCATAATATGGCTAATAGTATGAGTTAGATTGATAATAATAAGAGTAATAAGTATAGTAATTGTCGTTCTATCGATCATATAAGCATAATATGGCTAATAATATGAGTTAGATCGATAATGATAAGAGTAGTAAGTACAGTAATTGTCGTTCTATCGATCATATAAGCATAATATGCCTAATAATATGAGTTAGATTGATAATAATAAGAGTAATGGGTATAGTAATTGTAGTTCTATCGATCATATCTGCATAATATGGTTAATAATATGAGTTAGATTCATAGTAATAAGAGTAATAAGTATAGTAATTGTCGTTCAATCGATCATTTAAGCATAATATGGCTAATAATATGAGTTAGGTTGATAAAAATAAGAATAATAAGTATAGTAATTGTCGTTCTGTCGATCATATAAGCATAATATGGCTAATAATATGAGTTAGATTGATAATAATAAGAGTAATAAGTATAGTACTTGTCGGTCTATCGATCATATAAGCATAATATGGCTAATAATATGAGTTAGATTGATAATAGTATGAGTAATAGGTATAGTAATTGTCGTTCTATCGATCATATAAGCATAATATGGCTAATAATATGAGTTAGATTGATAATAGTAAGTGTAATAAGTACAGTAATTGTCGTTCTGTCGATCATATAAGCATAATATGGCTAATAATATGAGTTAGATTGATAATAATAAGAGTAGTGAGTATAGTAATTGTCGTTCTATCGATCATATAAGCATAATATGGCTAATAATATGAGTTAGATTGATAATAATAAGAGTAATAAGTATAGTAATTGTCGTTCTATCGATCATTTAAGCATAATATGGCTAGTAATATGAGTTAGATTGATAATAATAAGAGTAATAAGTATAGTAATTGTCGTTCTATCGATCATTCAAGCATAATATGGCTAATAATATGAGTTAGATTGATAATAATAAGAGCAATAAGTATAGTAATTGTCGTTCTATCGATCATATAAGCATAATATGGCTAAAAATATGAGTTAGATCGATAATGATAAGAGTAGTAAGTACAGTAATTGTCGTCCTATCGATCATATAAGCATAATATGGCTAATAATATGAGTTAGATTGATAATAGTATGAGTAATAGGTATAGTAATTGTCGTTCTATCGATCATATAAGCATAATATGGCTAATAATATGAGTTAGATTGATAATAGTAAGTGTAATAAGTACAGTAATTGTCGTTCTGTCGATCATATAAGCATAATATGGCTAATAATATGTGTTAGATTGATAATAATAAGAGTAATAAGTATAGTAATTGTCGTTCTATCGATCATTTAAGCATAATATGGCTAATAATATGAGTTAGATTGATAATAATAAGAGTAATAAGTATAGTAATTGTCGTTCTATCGATCATATAAGCATAATATGGCTAATAATATGAGTTAGATCGATAATGATAAGAGTAGTAAGTACAGTAATTGTCGTTCTATCGATCATATAAGCATAATATGCCTAATAATATGAGTTAGATTGATAATAATAAGAGTAATGGGTATAGTAATTGTAGTTCTATCGATCATATCTGCATAATATGGTTAAGAATATGAGTTAGATTCATAGTAATAAGAGTAATAAGTATAGTAATTGTCGTTCAATCGATCATTTAAGCATAATATGGCTAATAATATGAGTTAGGTTGATAAAAATAAGAATAATAAGTATAGTAATTGTCGTTCTGTCGATCATATAAGCATAATATGGCTAATAATATGAGTTAGATTGATAATAATAAGAGTAATAAGTATAGTACTTGTCGGTCTATCGATCATATAAGCATAATATGGCTAATAATATGAGTTAGATTGATAATAGTATGAGTAATAGGTATAGTAATTGTCGTTCTATCGATCATATAAGCATAATATGGCTAATAATATGAGTTAGATTGATAATAGTAAGTGTAATAAGTACAGTAATTGTCGTTCTGTCGATCATATAAGCATAATATGGCTAATAATATGAGTTAGATTGATAATAATAAGAGTAGTGAGTATAGTAATTGTCGTTCTATCGATCATATAAGCATAATATGGCTAATAATATGAGTTAGATTGATAATAATAAGAGTAATAAGTATAGTAGTTGTCGTTCTATCGATCATTTAAGCATAATATGGCTAGTAATATGAGTTAGATTGATAATAATAAGAGTAATAAGTATAGTAAATGTCGTGCTATCGATCATATCTGCATAATATTGTTAATAATATGAGATAGATTGATAATAGTGAGTGTAATAAGTATAGTAATTGTCGTTCTATCGATCATATCTGCATAATATGGCTAATAATATAAGTTAGATTGATAATAATAAGAGTAATAAGTAAAGTAAAATGTCGTTCTATCGATCATATAAGCATAATATGGCTAATAATATGAGTTAGATCGATAATGATAAGAGTAATAAGTACAGTAATTGTCGTTCTATCGATTATATAAGCATAATATGGCTAATAATAAGAGTAATGAGTATAGTAATTGTAGTTCTATCGATCATATCTGCATAAGATGGTTAATAATATGAGTTAGATTCATAATAATAAGAGTAATAAGTATAGTAATTGTCGTTCTATCGATCATTTAAGCATAATATGGCTAATAATATGAGTTAGGTTGATAAAAATAAGAATAGTGAGTATAGTAATTGTCGTTCTGTCGATCATATAAGCATAATGTGGCTAATAATATGAGTTAGCTTGACAATAATAAGAGTAATGAGTATAGTAATTGTAGTTCTATCGATCATATCTGCATAATATGGTTAATAATATGAGTTAGATTCATAATAATAAGAGTAATAAGTATAGTAATTGTCGTTCTATCGATCATTTAAGCATAATATGGCTAATAATATGAGTTAGGTTGATAAAAATAAGAATAATGAGTATAGTAATTGTCGTTCTGTCGATCATATAAGCATAATATGGCTAATAATATGAGTTAGCTTGATAATAATAAGAGTAATAAGTATAGTAATTGTCGTTCTATCGATCATTTAAGCATAATATGGCTAATAATATGAGTTAGATTGATAATAATAAGAGTAATGGGTATAGTAATTGTAGCTCTATCGATCATATCTGCATAATATGGTTAATAATATGAGTTAGATTCATAATAATAAGAGTAATAAGTATAGTAATTGTCGTTCTACCGATCATTTAAGCATGATATGGCTAATAATATGAGTTAGGTTGATAAAAATAAGAATAATAAGTATAGTAATTGTCGTTCTGTCGATCATATAAGCATGATATGGCTAATAATATGAGTTAGATTGATAATAATAAGAGTAATAAGTATAGTACTTGTCGTTCTATCGATCATATAAGCATAATATGGCTAATAATATGAGTTAGATTGATAATAATAAGAGTAATAAATATAGTACTTGTCGTTCTATCGATCATATAAGCATAATATGGCTAATAATATGAGTTAGATTGATAATAGTATGAGTAATAGGTATAGTAATTGTCGTTCTATCGATCATTTAAGCATAATATGGCTAATAATATGAGTAAGATTGATAATAATAAGAGTAATAAGTATAGTGATTGTCGTTCTATCGACCATTTAAGCATAATATGGCTAATAATATGAGTTAGATTGATAATAATAAGAGTAATAAGTATAGTAATTGTCGTTCTATCGATCATATAAGCATAATATGGCTAATAATATGAGTTAGATTGATAATAATAAGAGTAATGGGTATAGTAATTGTAGTTCTATCGATCATATCTGCATAATATGGTTAATAATATGAGGTGGATTCATAATAATAAGAGTAATAAGTATAGTAATTGTCGTTCTATCGATCATTTAAGCATAATATGGCTAATAATATGAGTTAGGTTGATAAAAATAAGAATAATAAGTATAGTAATTGTCGTTCTGTCGATCATATAAGCATAATATGGCTAATAATATGAGTTAGATTGATAATAATAAGAGTAATAAGTATAGTACTTGTCGTTCTATCGATCATATAAGCATAATATGGCTAATAATATGAGTTAGATTGACAATAGTATGAGTAATAGGTATAGTAATTGTCGTTCTATCGATCATATAAGCATGATATGGCTAATAATATGAGTTAGATTGATAATAGTAAGTGTAATAAGTACAGTAATTGTCGTCCTGTCGATCATATAAGCATAATATGGCTAATAATATGAGTTAGATTGATAATAATAAGAGTAGTGAGTATAGTAATTGTCGTTCTATCGATCATATAAGCATAATATGGCTAATAATATGAGTTAGATTGATAATAATAAGAGTAATAAGTATAGTAATTGTCGTTCTATCGATCATTTAAGCATAATATGGCTAGTAATATGAGTTAGATTGATAATAATAAGAGTAATAAGTATAGTAATTGTCGTTCTATCGATCATTTAAGCATAATATGGCTAATAATATGAGTTAGATTGATAATAATAAGAGCAATAAGTATAGTAAATGTCGTTCTATCGATCATATAAGCATAATATGGCTAAAAATATGAGTTAGATCGATAATGATAAGAGTAGTGAGTACAGTAATTGTCGTCCTATCGATCATATAAGCATAATATGGCTAATAATATGAGTTAGATTGATAATAGTATGAGTAATAGGTATAGTAATTGTCGTTCTATCGATCATATAAGCATAATATGGCTAATAATATGAGTTAGATTGATAATAGTAAGTGTAATAAGTACAGTAATTGTCGTTCTGTCGATCATATAAGCATAATATGGCTAATAATATGAGTTAGATTGATAATAATAAGAGTAGTGAGTATAGTAATTGTCGTTCTATCGATCATTTAAGCATAATATGGCTAATAATATGAGTAAGATTGATAATAATAAGAGTAATAAGTATAGTGATTGTCGTTCTATCGACCATTTAAGCATAATATGGCTAATAATATGAGTTAGATCGATAATGATAAGAGTTGTAAGTACAGTAATTGTCGTTCTATCGATCATATAAGCATAATATGGCTAATAATATGAGTTAGATTGATAATAATAAGAGTAATGGGTATAGTAATTGTAGTTCTATCGATCATATCTGCATAATATGGTTAATAATATGAGGTGGATTCATAATAATAAGAGTAATAAGTATAGTAATTGTCGTTCTATCGATCATTTAAGCATAATATGGCTAATAATATGAGTTAGGTTGATAAAAATAAGAATAATAAGTATAGTAATTGTCGTTCTGTCGATCATATAAGCATAATATGGCTAATAATATGAGTTAGATTGATAATAATAAGAGTAATAAGTATAGTACTTGTCGTTCTATCGATCATATAAGCATAATATGGCTAATAATATGAGTTAGATTGACAATAGTATGAGTAATAGGTATAGTAATTGTCGTTCTATCGATCATATAAGCATGATATGGCTAATAATATGAGTTAGATTGATAATAGTAAGTGTAATAAGTACAGTAATTGTCGTCCTGTCGATCATATAAGCATAATATGGCTAATAATATGAGTTAGATTGATAATAATAAGAGTAGTGAGTATAGTAATTGTCGTTCTATCGATCATATAAGCATAATATGGCTAATAATATGAGTTAGATTGATAATAATAAGAGTAATAAGTATAGTAATTGTCGTTCTATCGATCATTTAAGCATAATATGGCTAAAAATATGAGTTAGATCGATAATGATAAGAGTAGTAAGTACAGTAATTGTCGTTCTATCGATCATATAAGCATAATATGGCTAATAATATGAGTTAGATTGATAATAATAAGAGTAATAAGTATAGTAATTGTCGTTCTATCGATCATATAAGCATAATATGGCTGATAATATGAGTTAGGTTGATAATAATAGGAGTAATAAGTATAGTAAATGTCGTGCTATCGATCATATCTGCATAATATGGTTAATAATATGAGTTAGATTGATAATAGTGAGTGTAATAAGTATAGTAATTGTTGTTCTATCGATCATATTAGCATAATATGGCTAATAATATGAGTTAGATTGATAATAATAAGAGTAGTAAGTACAGTAATTGTCGTCCTATCGATCATATAAGCATAATATGGCTAATAATATGAGTTAGATTGATAATAGTATGAGTAATAGGTATAGTAATTGTCGTTCTATCGATCATATAAGCATAATATGGCTAATAATATGAGTTAGATTGATAATAGTAAGTGTAATAAGTACAGTAATTGTCGTTCTGTCGATCATATAAGCATAATATGGCTAATAATATGTGTTAGATTGATAATAATAAGAGTAATAAGTATAGTAATTGTCGTTCTATCGATCATTTAAGCATAATATGGCTAATAATATGAGTTAGATTGATAATAATAAGAGTAATAAGTATAGTAATTGTCGTTCTATCGATCATATAAGCATAATATGGCTAATAATATGAGTTAGATCGATAATGATAAGAGTAGTAAGTACAGTAATTGTCGTTCTATCGATCATATAAGCATAATATGCCTAATAATATGAGTTAGATTGATAATAATAAGAGTAATGGGTATAGTAATTGTAGTTCTATCGATCATATCTGCATAATATGGTTAAGAATATGAGTTAGATTCATAGTAATAAGAGTAATAAGTATAGTAATTGTCGTTCAATCGATCATTTAAGCATAATATGGCTAATAATATGAGTTAGGTTGATAAAAATAAGAATAATAAGTATAGTAATTGTCGTTCTGTCGATCATATAAGCATAATATGGCTAATAATATGAGTTAGATTGATAATAATAAGAGTAATAAGTATAGTACTTGTCGGTCTATCGATCATATAAGCATAATATGGCTAATAATATGAGTTAGATTGATAATAGTATGAGTAATAGGTATAGTAATTGTCGTTCTATCGATCATATAAGCATAATATGGCTAATAATATGAGTTAGATTGATAATAGTAAGTGTAATAAGTACAGTAATTGTCGTTCTGTCGATCATATAAGCATAATATGGCTAATAATATGAGTTAGATTGATAATAATAAGAGTAGTGAGTATAGTAATTGTCGTTCTATCGATCATATAAGCATAATATGGCTAATAATATGAGTTAGATTGATAATAATAAGAGTAATAAGTATAGTAGTTGTCGTTCTATCGATCATTTAAGCATAATATGGCTAGTAATATGAGTTAGATTGATAATAATAAGAGTAATAAGTATAGTAAATGTCGTGCTATCGATCATATCTGCATAATATTGTTAATAATATGAGATAGATTGATAATAGTGAGTGTAATAAGTATAGTAATTGTCGTTCTATCGATCATATCTGCATAATATGGCTAATAATATAAGTTAGATTGATAATAATAAGAGTAATAAGTAAAGTAAAATGTCGTTCTATCGATCATATAAGCATAATATGGCTAATAATATGAGTTAGATCGATAATGATAAGAGTAATAAGTACAGTAATTGTCGTTCTATCGATTATATAAGCATAATATGGCTAATAATAAGAGTAATGAGTATAGTAATTGTAGTTCTATCGATCATATCTGCATAAGATGGTTAATAATATGAGTTAGATTCATAATAATAAGAGTAATAAGTATAGTAATTGTCGTTCTATCGATCATTTAAGCATAATATGGCTAATAATATGAGTTAGGTTGATAAAAATAAGAATAGTGAGTATAGTAATTGTCGTTCTGTCGATCATATAAGCATAATGTGGCTAATAATATGAGTTAGCTTGACAATAATAAGAGTAATGAGTATAGTAATTGTAGTTCTATCGATCATATCTGCATAATATGGTTAATAATATGAGTTAGATTCATAATAATAAGAGTAATAAGTATAGTAATTGTCGTTCTATCGATCATTTAAGCATAATATGGCTAATAATATGAGTTAGGTTGATAAAAATAAGAATAATGAGTATAGTAATTGTCGTTCTGTCGATCATATAAGCATAATATGGCTAATAATATGAGTTAGCTTGATAATAATAAGAGTAATAAGTATAGTAATTGTCGTTCTATCGATCATTTAAGCATAATATGGCTAATAATATGAGTTAGATTGATAATAATAAGAGTAATGGGTATAGTAATTGTAGCTCTATCGATCATATCTGCATAATATGGTTAATAATATGAGTTAGATTCATAATAATAAGAGTAATAAGTATAGTAATTGTCGTTCTACCGATCATTTAAGCATGATATGGCTAATAATATGAGTTAGGTTGATAAAAATAAGAATAATAAGTATAGTAATTGTCGTTCTGTCGATCATATAAGCATGATATGGCTAATAATATGAGTTAGATTGATAATAATAAGAGTAATAAGTATAGTACTTGTCGTTCTATCGATCATATAATCATAATATGGCTAATAATTTGAGTTAGATTGATAATAATAAGAGTAATAAGTATAGTAATTGTCGTTCTATCGATCATATAAGCATAATATGGCTAATAATATGAGTTAGATTGATAATAATAAGAGTAATAAATATAGTACTTGTCGTTCTATCGATCATATAAGCATAATATGGCTAATAATATGAGTTAGATTGATAATAGTATGAGTAATAGGTATAGTAATTGTCGTTCTATCGATCATTTAAGCATAATATGGCTAATAATATGAGTAAGATTGATAATAATAAGAGTAATAAGTATAGTGATTGTCGTTCTATCGACCATTTAAGCATAATATGGCTAATAATATGAGTTAGATTGATAATAATAAGAGTAATAAGTATAGTAATTGTCGTTCTATCGATCATATAAGCATAATATGGCTAATAATATGAGTTAGATCGATAATGATAAGAGTTGTAAGTACAGTAATTGTCGTTCTATCGATCATATAAGCATAATATGGCTAATAATATGAGTTAGATTGATAATAATAAGAGTAATGGGTATAGTAATTGTAGTTCTATCGATCATATCTGCATAATATGGTTAATAATATGAGGTGGATTCATAATAATAAGAGTAATAAGTATAGTAATTGTCGTTCTATCGATCATTTAAGCATAATATGGCTAATAATATGAGTTAGGTTGATAAAAATAAGAATAATAAGTATAGTAATTGTCGTTCTGTCGATCATATAAGCATAATATGGCTAATAATATGAGTTAGATTGATAATAATAAGAGTAATAAGTATAGTACTTGTCGTTCTATCGATCATATAAGCATAATATGGCTAATAATATGAGTTAGATTGACAATAGTATGAGTAATAGGTATAGTAATTGTCGTTCTATCGATCATATAAGCATGATATGGCTAATAATATGAGTTAGATTGATAATAGTAAGTGTAATAAGTACAGTAATTGTCGTCCTGTCGATCATATAAGCATAATATGGCTAATAATATGAGTTAGATTGATAATAATAAGAGTAGTGAGTATAGTAATTGTCGTTCTATCGATCATATAAGCATAATATGGCTAATAATATGAGTTAGATTGATAATAATAAGAGTAATAAGTATAGTAATTGTCGTTCTATCGATCATTTAAGCATAATATGGCTAGTAATATGAGTTAGATTGATAATAATAAGAGTAATAAGTATAGTAATTGTCGTTCTATCGATCATTTAAGCATAATATGGCTAATAATATGAGTTAGATTGATAATAATAAGAGCAATAAGTATAGTAAATGTCGTTCTATCGATCATATAAGCATAATATGGCTAAAAATATGAGTTAGATCGATAATGATAAGAGTAGTGAGTACAGTAATTGTCGTCCTATCGATCATATAAGCATAATATGGCTAATAATATGAGTTAGATTGATAATAGTATGAGTAATAGGTATAGTAATTGTCGTTCTATCGATCATTTAAGCATAATATGGCTAATAATATGAGTTAGGTTGATAAAAATAAGAATAATAAGTATAGTAATTGTCGTTCTGTCGATCATATAAGCATAATATGGCTAATAATATGAGTTAGATTGATAATAATAAGAGTAATAAGTATAGTACTTGTCGGTCTATCGATCATATAAGCATAATATGGCTAATAATATGAGTTAGATTGATAATAGTATGAGTAATAGGTATAGTAATTGTCGTTCTATCGATCATATAAGCATAATATGGCTAATAATATGAGTTAGATTGATAATAGTAAGTGTAATAAGTACAGTAATTGTCGTTCTGTCGATCATATAAGCATAATATGGCTAATAATATGAGTTAGATTGATAATAATAAGAGTAGTGAGTATAGTAATTGTCGTTCTATCGATCATATAAGCATAATATGGCTAATAATATGAGTTAGATTGATAATAATAAGAGTAATAAGTATAGTAATTGTCGTTCTATCGATCATTTAAGCATAATATGGCTAGTAATATGAGTTAGATTGATAATAATAAGAGTAATAAGTATAGTAATTGTCGTTCTATCGATCATTTAAGCATAATATGGCTAATAATATGAGTTAGATTGATAATAATAAGAGCAATAAGTTTAGTAATTGTCGTTCTATCGATCATATAAGCATAATATGGCTAAAAATATGAGTTAGATCGATAATGATAAGAGTAGTAAGTACAGTAATTGTCGTTCTATCGATCATATAAGCATAATATGGCTAATAATATGAGTTAGATTGATAATAGTATGAGTAATAGGTATAGTAATTGTCGTTCTATCGATCATATAAGCATAATATGGCTAATAATATGAGTTAGATTGATAATAGTAAGTGTAATAAGTACAGTAATTGTCGTTCTGTCGATCATATAAGCATAATATGGCTAATAATATGAGTTAGATTGATAATAATAAGAGTAGTGAGTATAGTAATTGTCGTTCTATCGATCATTTAAGCATAATATGGCTAATAATATGAGTAAGATTGATAATAATAAGAGTAATAAGTATAGTGATTGTCGTTCTATCGACCATTTAAGCATAATATGGCTAATAATATGAGTTAGATTGATAATAATAAGAGTAATAAGTATAGTAATTGTCGTTCTATCGATCATATAAGCATAATATGGCTAATAATATGAGTTAGATCGATAATGATAAGAGTTGTAAGTACAGTAATTGTCGTTCTATCGATCATATAAGCATAATATGGCTAATAATATGAGTTAGATTGATAATAATAAGAGTAATGGGTATAGTAATTGTAGTTCTATCGATCATATCTGCATAATATGGTTAATAATATGAGGTGGATTCATAATAATAAGAGTAATAAGTATAGTAATTGTCGTTCTATCGATCATTTAAGCATAATATGGCTAATAATATGAGTTAGGTTGATAAAAATAAGAATAATAAGTATAGTAATTGTCGTTCTGTCGATCATATAAGCATAATATGGCTAATAATATGAGTTAGATTGATAATAATAAGAGTAATAAGTATAGTACTTGTCGTTCTATCGATCATATAAGCATAATATGGCTAATAATATGAGTTAGATTGACAATAGTATGAGTAATAGGTATAGTAATTGTCGTTCTATCGATCATATAAGCATGATATGGCTAATAATATGAGTTAGATTGATAATAGTAAGTGTAATAAGTACAGTAATTGTCGTCCTGTCGATCATATAAGCATAATATGGCTAATAATATGAGTTAGATTGATAATAATAAGAGTAGTGAGTATAGTAATTGTCGTTCTATCGATCATATAAGCATAATATGGCTAATAATATGAGTTAGATTGATAATAATAAGAGTAATAAGTATAGTAATTGTCGTTCTATCGATCATTTAAGCATAATATGGCTAAAAATATGAGTTAGATCGATAATGATAAGAGTAGTAAGTACAGTAATTGTCGTTCTATCGATCATATAAGCATAATATGGCTAATAATATGAGTTAGATTGATAATAATAAGAGTAATAAGTATAGTAATTGTCGTTCTATCGATCATATAAGCATAATATGGCTGATAATATGAGTTAGGTTGATAATAATAGGAGTAATAAGTATAGTAAATGTCGTGCTATCGATCATATCTGCATAATATGGTTAATAATATGAGTTAGATTGATAATAGTGAGTGTAATAAGTATAGTAATTGTCGTTCTATCGATCATATTAGCATAATATGGCTAATAATATGAGTTAGATTGATAATAATAAGAGTAGTGAGTATAGTAATTGTCGTTCTATCGATCATATAAGCATAATATGGCTAATAATATGAGTTAGATTGATAATAATAAGAGTAATAAGTATAGTAATTGTCGTTCTATCGATCATTTAAGCATAATATGGCTAGTAATATGAGTTAGATTAATAATAATAAGAGTAATAAGTATAGTAATTGTCGTTCTATCGATCATATAAGCATAGTATGGTTAATAATATGAGTTAGGTTGATAAAATAAGAATAATAAGTATAGTAATTGTCGTCTGTCGATCATATAAGCATAATATGGCTAATAATATGAGTTAGCTTGATAATAATAAGAGTAATAAGTATAGTAATTGTCGTTCTATCGATCATTTAAGCATAATATGGCTAATAATATGAGTTAGATTGATAATAATAATAGTAATAAGTATAGTAATTGTCGTTCTATCGATCATTTAAGCATAATATGGCTAGTAATATGAGTTAGATTAATAATAATAAGAGTAGTGAGTATAGTAATTGTCGTTCTATCGATCATATCTGCATAATATGGTTAATAATATGAGTTAGATTCATAATAATAAGAGTAATAAGTATAGTAATTGTCGTTCTATCGATCATTTAAGCATAATATGGCTAATAATATGAGTTAGGTTGATAAAAATAAGAATAATGAGTATAGTAATTTGTCGTTCTGTCGATCATATAAGCATAATATGGCTAATAATATGAGTTAGCTTGATAATAATAAGAGTAATAAGTATAGTAATTGTCGTTTCTATCGATCATTTAAGCATAATATGGCTAATAATATGAGTTAGATTGATAATAATAAGAGTAATGAGTATAGTAATTGTAGTTCTATCGATCATATCTGCATAATATGGTTAATAATATGAGTTAGATTCATAATAATAAGAGTAATAAGTATAGTAATTGTCGTTCTATCGATCATATAAGCATAACATGGCTAATAATATGAGTTAGCTTAATAATAATAAGAGTAATAAGTATAGTAATTGTCGTTCTATCGATCATTTAAGCATAATATGGCTAATAATATGAGTTAGATTGATAATAATAAGAGTAATGGGTATAGTAATTGTAGCTCTATCGATCATATCTGCATAATATGGTTAATAATATGAGTTAGATTCATAATAATAAGAGTAATAAGTATAGTAATTGTCGTTCTACCGATCATTTAAGCATGATATGGCTAATAATATGAGTTAGGTTGATAAAAATAAGAATAATAAGTATAGTAATTGTCGTTCTGTCGATCATATAAGCATGATATGGCTAATAATATGAGTTAGATTGATAATAATAAGAGTAATAAGTATAGTACTTGTCGTTCTATCGATCATATAATCATAATATGGCTAATAATTTGAGTTAGATTGATAATAATAAGAGTAATAAGTATAGTAATTGTCGTTCTATCGATCATATAAGCATAATATGGCTAATAATATGAGTTAGATTGATAATAATAAGAGTAATAAATATAGTACTTGTCGTTCTATCGATCATATAAGCATAATATGGCTAATAATATGAGTTAGATTGATAATAGTATGAGTAATAGGTATAGTAATTGTCGTTCTATCGATCATTTAAGCATAATATGGCTAATAATATGAGTAAGATTGATAATAATAAGAGTAATAAGTATAGTGATTGTCGTTCTATCGACCATTTAAGCATAATATGGCTAATAATATGAGTTAGATTGATAATAATAAGAGTAATAAGTATAGTAATTGTCGTTCTATCGATCATATAAGCATAATATGGCTAATAATATGAGTTAGATCGATAATGATAAGAGTTGTAAGTACAGTAATTGTCGTTCTATCGATCATATAAGCATAATATGGCTAATAATATGAGTTAGATTGATAATAATAAGAGTAATGGGTATAGTAATTGTAGTTCTATCGATCATATCTGCATAATATGGTTAATAATATGAGGTGGATTCATAATAATAAGAGTAATAAGTATAGTAATTGTCGTTCTATCGATCATTTAAGCATAATATGGCTAATAATATGAGTTAGGTTGATAAAAATAAGAATAATAAGTATAGTAATTGTCGTTCTGTCGATCATATCAGCATAATATGGCTAATAATATGAGTTAGATTGATAATAATAAGAGTAATAAGTATAGTACTTGTCGTTCTATCGATCATATAAGCATAATATGGCTAATAATATGAGTTAGATTGACAATAGTATGAGTAATAGGTATAGTAATTGTCGTTCTATCGATCATATAAGCATGATATGGCTAATAATATGAGTTAGATTGATAATAGTAAGTGTAATAAGTACAGTAATTGTCGTCCTGTCGATCATATAAGCATAATATGGCTAATAATATGAGTTAGATTGATAATAATAAGAGTAGTGAGTATAGTAATTGTCGTTCTATCGATCATATAAGCATAATATGGCTAATAATATGAGTTAGATTGATAATAATAAGAGTAATAAGTATAGTAATTGTCGTTCTATCGATCATTTAAGCATAATATGGCTAATAGTATGAGTTAGATTGATAATAATAAGAGTAATAAGTATAGTAATTGTCGTTCTATCGATCATATAAGCATAATATGGCTAATAATATGAGTTAGATCGATAATGATAAGAGTAGTAAGTACAGTAATTGTCGTTCTATCGATCATATAAGCATAATATGCCTAATAATATGAGTTAGATTGATAATAATAAGAGTAATGGGTATAGTAATTGTAGTTCTATCGATCATATCTGCATAATATGGTTAATAATATGAGTTAGATTCATAGTAATAAGAGTAATAAGTATAGTAATTGTCGTTCAATCGATCATTTAAGCATACTATGGCTAATAATATGAGTTAGGTTGATAAAAATAAGAATAATAAGTATAGTAATTGTCGTTCTGTCGATCATATAAGCATAATATGGCTAATAATATGAGTTAGATTGATAATAATAAGAGTAATAAGTATAGTACTTGTCGGTCTATCGATCATATAAGCATAATATGGCTAATAATATGAGTTAGATTGATAATAGTATGAGTAATAGGTATAGTAATTGTCGTTCTATCGATCATATAAGCATAATATGGCTAATAATATGAGTTAGATTGATAATAGTAAGTGTAATAAGTACAGTAATTGTCGTTCTGTCGATCATATAAGCATAATATGGCTAATAATATGAGTTAGATTGATAATAATAAGAGTAGTGAGTATAGTAATTGTCGTTCTATCGATCATATAAGCATAATATGGCTAATAATATGAGTTAGATTGATAATAATAAGAGTAATAAGTATAGTAATTGTCGTTCTATCGATCATTTAAGCATAATATGGCTAGTAATATGAGTTAGATTGATAATAATAAGAGTAATAAGTATAGTAATTGTCGTTCTATCGATCATTTAAGCATAATATGGCTAATAATATGAGTTAGATTGATAATAATAAGAGCAATAAGTATAGTAATTGTCGTTCTATCGATCATATAAGCATAATATGGCTAAAAATATGAGTTAGATCGATAATGATAAGAGTAGTAAGTACAGTAATTGTCGTTCTATCGATCATATAAGCATAATATGGCTAATAATATGAGTTAGATTGATAATAGTATGAGTAATAGGTATAGTAATTGTCGTTCTATCGATCATATAAGCATAATATGGCTAATAATATGAGTTAGATTGATAATAGTAAGTGTAATAAGTACAGTAATTGTCGTTCTGTCGATCATATAAGCATAATATGGCTAATAATATGAGTTAGATTGATAATAATAAGAGTAGTGAGTATAGTAATTGTCGTTCTATCTATCATTTAAGCATAATATGGCTAATAATATGAGTAAGATTGATAATAATAAGAGTAATAAGTATAGTGATTGTCGTTCTATCGACCATTTAAGCATAATATGGCTAATAATATAGAGTTAGATTGATAATAATAAGAGTAATAAGTATAGTAATTGTCGTTCTATCGATCATATAAGCATAATATGGCTAATAATATGAGTTAGATCGATAATGATAAGAGTTGTAAGTACAGTAATTGTCGTTCTATCGATCATATAAGCATAATATGGCTAATAATATGAGTAGATTGATAATAATAAGAGTTATGGGTATAGTAATTGTAGTTCTATCGATCATATCTGCATAATATGGTTAATAATATGAGGTGGATTCATAATAATAAGAGTAATAAGTATAGTAATTGTCGTTCTATCGATCATTTAAGCATAATATGGCTAATAATTATGAGTTAGGTTGATAAAAATAAGAATAATAAGTATAGTAATTGTCGTTCTGTCGATCATATAAGCATAATATGGCTAATAATATGAGTTAGATTGATAATAATAAGAGTAATAAGTATAGTACTTGTCGTTCTATCGATCATATAAGCATAATATGGCTAATAATATGAGTTAGATTGACAATAGTATGAGTAATAGGTATAGTAATTGTCGTTCTATCGATCATATAAGCATGATATGGCTAATAATATGAGTTAGATTGATAATAGTAAGTGTAATAAGTACAGTAATTGTCGTCCTGTCGATCATATAAGCATAATATGGCTAATAATATGAGTTAGATTGATAATAATAAGAGTAGTGAGTATAGTAATTGTCGTTCTATCGATCATATAAGCATAATATGGCTAATAATATGAGTTAGATTGATAATAATAAGAGTAATAAGTATAGTAATTGTCGTTCTATCGATCATTTAAGCATAATATGGCTAAAAATATGAGTTAGATCGATAATGATAAGAGTAGTAAGTACAGTAATTGTCGTTCTTATCGATCATATAAGCATAATATGGCTAATAATATGAGTTAGATTGATAATAATAAGAGTAATAAGTATAGTAATTGTCGTTCTATCGATCATATAAGCATAATATGGCTGATAATATGAGTTAGGTTGATAATAATAGGAGTAATAAGTATAGTAAATGTCGTGCTATCGATCATATCTGCATAATATGGTTAATAATATGAGTTAGATTGATAATAGTGAGTGTAATAAGTATAGTAATTGTCGTTCTATCGATCATATTAGCATAATATGGCTAATAATATGAGTTAGATTGATAATAATAAGAGTAGTGAGTATAGTAATTGTCGTTCTATCGATCATATAAGCATAATATGGCTAATAATATGAGTTAGATTGATAATAATAAGAGTAATAAGTATAGTAATTGTCGTTCTATCGATCATTTAAGCATAATATGGCTAGTAATATGAGTTAGATTAATAATAATAAGAGTAATAAGTATAGTAATTGTCGTTCTATCGATCATATAAGCATAATATGGTTAATAATATGAGTTAGGTTGATAAAAATAAGAATAATAAGTATAGTAATTGTCGTTCTGTCGATCATATAAGCATAATATGGCTAATAATATGAGTTAGCTTGATAATAATAAGAGTAATAAGTATAGTAATTGTCGTTCTATCGATCATATAAGCATAATATGGCTAATAATATGAGTTAGATCGATAATGATAAGAGTAATAAGTACAGTAATTGTCGTTCTATCGATTATATAAGCATAATATGGCTAATAATAAGAGTAATGAGTATAGTAATTGTAGTTCTATCGATCATATCTGCATAATATGGTTAATAATATGAGTTAGATTCATAATAATAAGAGTAATAAGTATAGTAATTGTCGTTCTATCGATCATTTAAGCATAATGATGGCTAATAATATGAGTTAGGTTGATAAAAATAAGAATAGTGAGTATAGTAATTGTCGTTCTGTCGATCATATAAGCATAATGTGGCTAATAATATGAGTTAGCTTGACAATAATAAGAGTAATGAGTATAGTAATTGTAGTTCTATCGATCATATCTGCATAATATGGTTAATAATATGAGTTAGATTCATAATAATAAGAGTAATAAGTATAGTAATTGTCGTTCTATCGATCATTTAAGCATAATATGGCTAATAATATGAGTTAGGTTGATAAAAATAAGAATAATGAGTATAGTAATTGTCGTTCTGTCGATCATATAAGCATAATATGGCTAATAATATGAGTTAGCTTGATAATAATAAGAGTAATAAGTATAGTAATTGTCGTTCTATCGATCATTTAGCATAATATGGCTAATAATATGAGTTAGATTGATAATAATAAGAGTAATGAGTATAGTAATTGTAGTTCTATCGATCATATCTGCATAATATGGTTAATAATATGAGTTAGATTCATAATAATAAGAGTAATAAGTATAGTAATTGTCGTTCTATCGATCATATAAGCATCATGGCTAATAATATGAGTTAGCTTGATAATAATAAGAGTAATAAGTATAGTAATTGTCGTTCTATCGATCATTTAAGCATAATATGGCTAATAATATGAGTTAGATTGATAATAATAAGAGTAATAAGTATAGTAGTTGTCGTTCTATCGATCATTTAAGCATAATATGGCTAGTAATATGAGTTAGATTGATAATAATAAGAGTAATAAGTATAGTAAATGTCGTGCTATCGATCATATCTGCATAATATTGTTAATAATATGAGTTAGATTGATAATAGTGAGTGTAATAAGTATAGTAATTGTCGTTCTATCGATCATATCTGCATAATATGGGTAATAATATGAGTTAGATTGATAATAGTAAGTGTAATAAGTACAGTAATTGTCGTTCTGTCAATCATATAAGCATAGTATGGCTAATAATATAAGTTAGATTGATAATAATAAGAGTAATAAGTAAAGTAAAATGTCGTTCTATCGATCATATAAGCATAATATGGCTAATAATATGAGTTAGATCGATAATGATAAGAGTAATAAGTACAGTAATTGTCGTTCTATCGATTATATAAGCATAATATGGCTAATAATAAGAGTAATGAGTATAGTAATTGTAGTTCTATCGATCATATCTGCATAATATGGTTAATAATATGAGTTAGATTCATAATAATAAGAGTAATAAGTATAGTAATTGTCGTTCTATCGATCATTTAAGCATAATATGGCTAATAATATGAGTTAGGTTGATAAAAATAAGAATAGTGAGTATAGTAATTGTCGTTCTGTCGATCATATAAGCATAATGTGGCTAATAATATGAGTTAGCTTGACAATAATAAGAGTAATGAGTATAGTAATTGTAGTTCTATCGATCATATCTGCATAATATGGTTAATAATATGAGTTAGATTCATAATAATAAGAGTAATAAGTATAGTAATTGTCGTTCTATCGATCATTTAAGCATAATATGGCTAATAATATGAGTTAGGTTGATAAAAATAAGAATAATGAGTATAGTAATTGTCGTTCTGTCGATCATATAAGCATAATATGGCTAATAATATGAGTTAGCTTGATAATAATAAGAGTAATAAGTATAGTAATTGTCGTTCTATCGATCATTTAAGCATAATATGGCTAATAATATGAGTTAGATTGATAATAATAAGAGTAATGAGTATAGTAATTGTAGTTCTATCGATCATATCTGCATAATATGGTTAATAATATGAGTTAGATTCATAATAATAAGAGTAATAAGTATAGTAATTGTCGTTCTATCGATCATATAAGCATAACATGGCTAATAATATGAGTTAGCTTGATAATAATAAGAGTAATAAGTATAGTAATTGTCGTTCTATCGATCATTTAAGCATAATATGGCTAATAATATGAGTTAGATTGATAATAATAAGAGTAATGGGTATAGTAATTGTAGCTCTATCGATCATATCTGCATAATATGGTTAATAATATGAGTTAGATTCATAATAATAAGAGTAATAAGTATAGTAATTGTCGTTCTACCGATCATTTAAGCATGATATGGCTAATAATATGAGTTAGGTTGATAAAAATAAGAATAATAAGTATAGTAATTGTCGTTCTGTCGATCATATAAGCATGATATGGCTAATAATATGAGTTAGATTGATAATAATAAGAGTAATAAGTATAGTACTTGTCGTTCTATCGATCATATAATCATAATATGGCTAATAATATGAGTTAGATTGATAATAATAAGAGTAATAAGTATAGTAATTGTCGTTCTATCGATCATATAAGCATAATATGGCTAATAATATGAGTTAGATTGATAATAATAAGAGTAATAAGTATAGTACTTGTCGTTCTATCGATCATATAAGCATAATATGGCTAATAATATGAGTTAGATTGATAATAGTATGAGTAATAGGTATAGTAATTGTCGTTCTATCGATCATTTAAGCATAATATGGCTAATAATATGAGTAAGATTGATAATAATAAGAGTAATAAGTATAGTAATTGTCGTTCTATCGACCATTTAAGCATAATATGGCTAATAATATGAGTTAGATTGATAATAATAAGAGTAATAAGTATAGTAATTGTCGTTCTATCGATCATATAAGCATAATATGGCTAATAATATGAGTTAGATCGATAATGATAAGAGTTGTAAGTACAGTAATTGTCGTTCTATCGATCATATAAGCATAATATGGCTAATAATATGAGTTAGATTGATAATAATAAGAGTAATGGGTATAGTAATTGTAGTTCTATCGATCATATCTGCATAATATGGTTAATAATATGAGGTGGATTCATAATAATAAGAGTAATAAGTATAGTAATCGTCGTTCTATCGATCATTTAAGCATAATGTGGCTAATAATATGAGTTAGGTTGATAAAAATAAGAATAATAAGTATAGTAATTGTCGTTCTGTCGATCATATAAGCATAATATGGCTAATAATATGAGTTAGATTGATAATAATAAGAGTAATAAGTATAGTACTTGTCGTTCTATCGATCATATAAGCATAATATGGCTAATAATATGAGTTAGATTGACAATAGCATGAGTAATAGGTATAGTAATTGTCGTTCTATCGATCATATAAGCATGATATGGCTAATAATATGAGTTAGATTGATAATAGTAAGTGTAATAAGTACAGTAATTGTCGTCCTGTCGATCATACAAGCATAATATGGCTAATAATATGAGTTAGATTGATAATAATAAGAGTAGTGAGTATAGTAATTGTCGCTCTATCGATCATATAAGCATAATATGGCTAATAATATGTGTTAGATTGATAATAATAAGAGTAATAAGTATAGTAATTGTCGTTCTATCGATCATTTAAGCATAATATGGCTAATAATATGAGTTAGATTGATAATAATAAGAGTAATAAGTATAGTAATTGTCGTTCTATCGATCATATAAGCATAATATGGCTAATAATATGAGTTAGATCGATAATGATAAGAGTAGTAAGTACAGTAATTGTCGTTCTATCGATCATATAAGCATAATATGCCTAATAATATGAGTTAGATTGATAATAATAAGAGTAATGGGTATAGTAATTGTAGTTCTATCGATCATATCTGCATAATATGGTTAATAATACGAGTTAGATTCATAGTAATAAGAGTAATAAGTATAGTAATTGTCGTTCAATCGATCATTTAAGCATAATATGGCTAATAATATGAGTTAGGTTGATAAAAATAAGAATAATAAGTATAGTAATTGTCGTTCTGTCGATCATATAAGCATAATATGGCTAATAATATGAGTTAGATTGATAATAATAAGAGTAATAAGTATAGTACTTGTCGGTCTATCGATCATATAAGCATAATATGGCTAATAATATGAGTTAGATTGATAATAGTATGAGTAATAGGTATAGTAATTGTCGTTCTATCGATCATATAAGCATAATATGGCTAATAATATGAGTTAGATTGATAATAGTAAGTGTAATAAGTACAGTAATTGTCGTTCTGTCGATCATATAAGCATAATATGGCTAATAATATGAGTTAGATTGATAATAATAAGAGTAGTGAGTATAGTAATTGTCGTTCTATCGATCATATAAGCATAAT
>NW_027474612.1:0-34425 GCF_050947335.1 Megachile rotundata | reverse complement strand
ATTATCAATCTAACTCATATATTAGCCATATTATGCTTATATGATCGATCGTACGACAATTACTATACTCATTACTCTTATTATTATCAATTTAACTCATATTATTAGCGATATTATGCTTACATGATCGATAGAACGACAATTACTATACTTATTACTCTTATTATTATCAATCTAACTCATATTATTAGCCATTATGCTTATATGATCGATAGTACGACAATTACTATACTCATTACTCTTATTATTATCAATCTAACTCATATTATTAGCCATATTATGCTTATATGATCGATATAACGACAATTACTATACTTATTACACTCACTATTATCAATCTAACTCATATTATTAGCCATATTATGGTTATATGACCGAGAGTAGGACAATTACTATACTTATTACTGTAATTATTATCAATCTAACTCATATTATTAGCCATATTATGCTTATATGATCGATAGTACGACAATTACTATACTCATTACTCTTATTATTATCAATCTAACTCATATTATTAGCCATATTATGCTTACATGATCGATAGAACGACAATTACTATACTTATTACTCTTATTATTATCAATCTAACTCATATTATAATCCATATTATGCTTATATGATCGATAGAACGACAATTACTATACTTATTACACTCACTGTTATCAATCTAACTCATATTATTAGCCATATTATGCTTATATGATCGATAGGACGACAATTACTATACTCATTACTCTTATTATTATCAATCTGACTCATATTATTAACCATATTATGCAGATATGACCGATAGAACGACAATTACTATACTTATTACTCTTATTATTATCAATCTAACTCATATTTTTAGCCATATTGTGCTTATATGATCGATAGAACGACAATTACTATACTTATTACACTCACTGTTATCAATCCAACTCATATTATTAACCATATTATGCAGATATGATCGATAGAACGACAATTACTATACTTATTACTCTTATTATTATCAATCTAACTCATATTATTAGCCATGTTATGCTTATATGATCGATAGAACGACAATTACTATACTCATTACTCTTATTATTATCAATCTAACTCATATAATTATCCATATTATGCAGATATGACCGAGAGAACGACAATTGCTATACTTATTACATTCACTGTTATCAATCTAACTCATATTATTAGCCATATTATGCTTATATGATCGATAGAACGACAATTACTAACTTACACTTATTACACTCACTGTTATCAATCTAACTCATATTATTAGCCATATTATGGTTATATGACCGATAGGACGACAATTACTATACTTATTACTCTTATTATTTCATTAACCATTATCATCTATACACAATATACTTCTATATAGCTAAGCACATTATAATAGCTCTAATTAGCTCTATTATATCTAACTCATAGTATATTAGCAATATTATGCTTATATGATCGATATAACGACAATTACTGTACTTACTACTCTTATTATTATCAATCTAACTCATATTATTAGCCATATTATGGTTATATGACCGATAGAACGACAATTACTATACTTATTACTCTTATTATTATCAATCTAACTCTAATTATTAGCCATATTACGCAAATATGATCCATAGTACGACAATTACTATACTCATTACTCTTATTATTATCAATTTAACTCATATTATTAGCGATATTGTGCTTACATGATCGATAGAACGACAATTTCTATACTTATTACACTCACTATTATCAATCTAACTCATATTATTAGCCATATTATGGTTATATGATCGATAGAACGACAATTACTACACTTATTACTCTTATTATTATCAATCTAACTCATATTATTAGCCATATTATGCTTACATGATCGATAGTACGACAATTACTATACTCATTACTCTTATTATTATCAATCTAACTCATATTGTTAGCCATATTATGCTTACATGATCGATATAACGACAATTACTGTACTTATTACTCTTATCATTATCAATCCAACTCATATTATTAGCCATATTATGGTTATATAACCGATAGAACGACAATTGCTACACTTACTACTCTTATTATTATCAATCTAACTCATATTATTAGCCATATTATGGTTATATGACCGATAGAACGACAATTACTATACTTATTACTCTTATTATTACCAATCTAACTCATATTATTAGCAATATTATGCTTATATGAACGATATAACGACAATTACTGTACTTACTACTCTTATTGTTATCAATCTAACTCATATTATTAGCCATATTATGGTTATATGACCGATAGAACGACAATTACTATACTTATTACTCTTATTATTATCAATCTAACTCATATTATTAGCAATATTATGCTTATATGATCAATATAACGACAATTACTGTACTTATTACTCTTATTATTATCAATTTAACTCATATTATTAGCGATATTGTGCTTATATGATCGATAGAACGACAATTACTATACTTATTACACTCACTATTATCAATCTAACTCATATTATTTGCCATATTATGGTTATATGACCGATAGAACGACAATAACTATACTTATTACACTCACTGTTATCAATCTAACTCATATTATTAGCCATATTATGCTTATATGATCGATAGGACGACAATTACTATACTTATTACTCTTATTATTATCAATCTAACTCATATTATTAGCCACATTATGCTCATATGATCGATAGAACGACAATACTATACTTATTTCACTCACTGTTATCAATCCAACTCATATTATTAACCATATTATGCAGATATGATCGATAGAACGACAATTACTATACTCATTACTCTTATTATTATCAATCTAACTCATATAATTAGCCATGTTATGCTTATATGATCGATAGAACGACAATTACTATACTTATTACTCTTATTATTACCAATCTAACTCATATTATTAGCCATATTATGGTTATATAACCGATAGAACGACAATTACTACACTTACTACTCTTATTATTATCAATCGAACTCGCATTACTAGCCATATGATGCTTATATGATCGATAGAACGACAATCGCTATACTTATTACTCTTATTATTATCAATTTAACTCATATTATTAGCAATATTATGCTTATATGATCGATATAACGACAATTACTGTACTTATTACTCTTATTATTATCAATCTAGCTCATATTATTAGCCATATTATGCAGATATGATCGGTAGTACGACAATTACTACACTCATTACTCTCATTATTATCAATCTAACTCATATTATTAGCGATATGGTGCTTATATTATCGATAGGACGACAATTAGTATACTTATTACACTCACTATTATCAATCTAACTCATATTATTAGCCATATTATGCTTATATGATCGATAGTACGACAATTACTATACTCATTACTCTTATTATTATCAATCTAACTCATATTATTAGCCATATTATGCTTATATGATCGATATAACGACAATTACTATACTTATTACACTCACTATTATCAATCTAACTCATATTATTAGCCATATTATGGTTATATGACGGAGAGTAGGACAATTACTATACTTATTACTGTAATTATTATCAATCTAACTCATATTATTAGCATATTATGCTTATATGATCGATAGTACGACAATTACTATACTCATTACTCTTATTATTATCAATCTAACTCATATTATTAGCCATATTATGCTTACATGATCTATAGAACGACAATTACTATACTTATTACTCTTATTATTATCAATCTAACTCATATTATAAGCCATATTATGCTTATATGATCGATAGAACGACAATTACTATACTTATTACACTCACTGTTATCAATCTAACTCATATTATTAGCCATATTATGCTTATATGATCGATAGGACGACAATTACTATACTCATTACTCTTATTATTATCAATCTGACTCATATTATTAACCATATTATGCAGATATGACCGATAGAACGACAATTACTATACTTATTACTCTTATTATTATCAATCTAACTCATATTATTAGCCATATTGTGCTTATATGATCGATAGAACGACAATTACTATACTTATTACACTCACTGTTATCAATCCAACTCATATTATTAACCATATTATGCAGATATGATCGATAGAACGACAATTACTATACTTATTACTCTTATTATTATCAATCTAACTCATATTATTAGCCATGTTATGCTTATATGAACGATAGAACGACAATTACTATAGCTCATTACTCTTATTATTATCAATCTAACTCATATTATTATCCATATTATGCAGATATGACCGAGAGAACGACAATTGCTATACTTATTACATTCACTGTTATCAATCTAACTCATATTATTAGCCATATTATGCTTATATGATCGATAGAACGACAATTACTACACTTATTACACTCACTGTTATCAATCTAACTCATATTATTAGCCATATTATGGTTATATGACCGATAGGACGACAATTACTATACTTATTACTCTTATTATTATCAATCTAACTCATATTATTAGCAATATTATGCTTATATGATCGATATAACGACAATTACTGTGCTTACTACTCTTATTATATCAATCTAACTCATATTATTAGCCATATTATGGTTATATGACCGATAGAACGACAATTACTATACTTATTACTCTTATTATTATCAATCTAACTCTAATTATAGCCATATTACGCAAATATGATCCATAGTACGACAATTACTATACTCATTACTCTTATTATTATCAATTTAACTCATATTATTAGCGATATTGTGCTTATATGATCGATAGAACGACAATTACTATACTTATTACACTCACTATTATCAATCTAACTCATATTATTAGCCATATTATGGTTATATGATCGATAGAACGACAATTACTACTCTTATTACTCTTATTATTATCAATCTAACTCATATTATTAGCCATATTATGCTTACATGATCGATAGTACGACAATTACTATACTCATTACTCTTATTATTATCAATCTAACTCATATTGTTAGCCATATTATGCTTACATGATCGATATAACGACAATTACTGTACTTATTACTCTTATCATTATCAATCTAACTCATATTATTAGCCATATTATGGTTATATAACCGATAGAACGACAATTGCTACACTTACTACTCTTATTATTATCAATCTAACTCATATTATTAGCCATATTATGGTTATATGACCGATAGAACGACAATTACTATACTTATTACTCTTATTATTACCAATCTAACTCATATTATTAGCAATATTATGCTTATATGAACGATATACGACAATTACTGTACTTACTACTCTTATTATTATCAATCTAACTCATATTATTAGCCATATTATGGTTATATGACCGATAGAACGACAATTACTATACTTATTACTCTTATTATTATCAATCTAACTCATATTATTAGCAATATTATGCTTATATGATCAATATAACGACAATTACTGTACTTATTACTCTTATTATTATCAATTTAACTCATACTATTAGCGATATTGTGCTTATATGATCGATAGAACGACAATTACTATACTTATTACACTCACTATTATCAATCTAACTCATATTATTAGCCATATTATGGTTATATGACCGATAGAACGACAATTACTATACTTATTACTCTTATTATTATCAATCTAACTCATATTATTAGACATATTATGCTTATATGATCGACAGAACGACAATTACAATACTTATTACTCTTATTATTACCAATCTAACTCATATTATTAGCCATATTATGGTTATATAACCGATAGAACGACAATTACTACATTTACTACTCTTATTATTATCAATCGAACTCACATTATTAGCCATATGATGCTTATATGGTCGATAGAACGACAATTACTACACTTACTACTCTTATTATTATCAATCTAACTCATATTATTAGCCATATTATGGTTGTATGACCGATAGAACGACAATTACTATACTTATTACTCTTATTATTACCAATCTAACTCATATTATTAGCAATATTATGCTTATATGAACGATATAACGACAATTACTATACTTATTACTCTTATTATTACCAATCTAACTCATATTATTGACCATATTATGCAGATATGACCGATAGAACGACAATAACTGTACCTATTACTCTTATTATTATCAATCTAGCTCATATTATTAGCCATATTATGCAGATATGATCGATAGTACGACAATTACTATACTCATTACTCTTATTATTATCAATCTAACTCATATTATTAGCCATATTATGCTAATATGATCGATAGAACGACAATTACTATACTTATTACTCTTATTATTATCAATTTAACTCATATTATTAGCGATATTGTGCTTATATGATCGATAGAACGACAATTACTATACTTATTACACTCACTATTATCAATCTAACTCATATTATTAGCCATATTATGTTTATATGAACGATAGAACGACAATTACTATACTTATTACTCTTATTATTATCAACATAACTCATATTATTAGCAATATTATGCTTATATGATCGATATAACGACAATTACTGTACTTACTACTCTTATTATTATCAATCTAACTCATATTATTAGCATATTATGGTTATATGACCGATAGAACGACAATTACTATACTTATTACTCTTATTATTATCAAGCTAACTCATATTATTAGCAATATTATGCTTATATGATCAATATAACGACAATTACTGTACTTATTACTCTTATTATTATCAATCTAACTCATATTATTAGCAATATTATGCTTATATGATCGATATAAGGACAATTACTGTACTTACTACTCTTATTATTATCAATCTAACTCATATTATTAGCCATATTATGGTTATATGACCGATAGAACGACAATTACTATACTTTTTAATCTTATTATTATCAATCTAACTCATATTATTAGACATATTATGCTTATATGATCGATAGAACAACAATTACTATACTTATTACTCTTATTATTACCAATCTAACTCATATTAATGACCATATTATGCAGATATGATCGGTAGTACGACAATTACTATACTCATTACTGTTATTATTATCAATCTAACTCATATTATTAGCCATATTATGGTTATATGACCGAGAGAACGACAATTACTATACTTATTACTGTAATTATTATCAATCTAACTCATATTATTAGTCATATTATGCAGATATGATCGGTAGTACGACAATTACCATACTCATTACTCTTATTACTATCAATCTAACTCATATTATTAGCGATATTGTGCTTATATGATCGATAGAACGACAATTACTATACTTATTACACTCACTATTATCAATCTAACTCATATTATTAGCCATATTATGGTTATATGACAGATAGAACGACAATTACTATACTTATTAATCTTATTATTATCAATCTAACTCATATTATTAGACATATTATGCTTATATGATCGACAGAACGACAATTACAATACTTATTACTCTTATTATTACCAATCTAACTCATATTATAAGCCATATTATGGTTATATAACCGATAGAACGACAATTACTACATTTACTACTCTTATTATTATCAATCGAACTCACATTATTAGCCATATGATGCTTATATGATCGATAGAACGACAATCACTATACTTATTACTCTTATTATTATCAATCTAACTCATATTATTAGCAATATTATGCTTATATGATCGATATAACGACAATTACTGTACTTATTACTCTTATTATTATCAATCTAGCTCATATTATTAGCCATATTATGCAGATATGATCGGTAGTACGACAATTACTATACTCATTACTCTCATTATTATCAATCTAACTCATATTATTAGCGATATTGTGCTTATATGATCGATAGGACGACAATTACTATACTTATTACACTCACTATTATCAATCTAACTCATATTATTAGCCATATTATGCTTATATGATCGATAGTACGACAATTACTATACTTATTACACTCACTGTTATCAATCTAACTCATATTATTAGCCATATTATGCTTATATGATCGATAGAACAACAATTACTATACTTATTACTCCTATCATTATCAATCTAACTCATATTATTAGCCATATTATGCTTATATGATCGATCGTACGACAATTACTATACTCATTACTCTTATTATTATCAATCTAACTCATATTATTATCCATATTATGCAGATTTGACCGAGAGAACGACAATTACTATACTTATTACACTCACTGTTATCAATCTAACTCATATTATTAGCCATATTATGGTTATATGATCGATAGAACGACAATTACTATACTTATTACACTCACTGTTATCAATCTAACTCATATTATTTGCCATATTATGGTTATATGACAGATAGAACGACAATAACTATACTTATTACACTCACTGTTATCAATCTAACTCATATTATTAGCCATATTATGCTTATATGATCGATAGGATGACAATTACTATACTTATTACTCTTATTATTATCAATCTAACTCATATTATTAGCCACATTATGCTCATATGATCGATAGAACGACAATAACTATACTTATTTCACTCACTGTTATCAATCCAACTCATATTATTAACCATATTATGCAGATATGATCGATAGAACGACAATTACTATACTCATTACTCTTATTATTATCAATCTAACTCATATTATTAGCCATGTTATGCTTATATGATCGATAGAACAACAATTACTATACTTATTACTCTTATTATTACCATTCTAACTCATATTATTAGCCATATTATGGTTATATAACCGATAGAACGACAATTACTACACTTACTACTCTTATTATTATCAATCGAACTCGCATTACTAGCCATATGATGCTTATATGATCGATAGAACGACAATCGCTATACTTATTACTCTTATTATTATCAATTTAACTCATATTATTAGCAATATTATGCTTATATGATCGATATAACGACAATTACTGTACTTATTACTCTTATTATTATCAATCTAGCTCATATTATTAGCCATATTATGCAGATATGATCGGTAGTACGACAATTACTACACTCATTACTCTCATTATTATCAATCTAACTCATATTATTAGCGATATTGTGCTTATATTATCGATAGGACGACAATTAGTATACTTATTACACTCACTATTATCAATCTAACTCATATTATTAGCCATATTATGCTTATATGATCGATAGTACGACAATTACTATACTCATTACTCTTATTATTATCAATCTAACTCATATTATTAGCCATATTATGCTTATATGATCGATATAACGACAATTACTATACTTATTACACTCACTATTATCAATCTAACTCATATTATTAGCCATATTATGGTTATATGACCGAGAGTAGGACAATTACTATACTTATTACTGTAATTATTATCAATCTAACTCATATTATTAGCCATATTATGCTTATATGATCGATAGTACGACAATTACTATACTCATTACTCTTATTATTATCAATCTAACTCATATTATTAGCCATATTATGCTTACATGATCGATAGAACGACAATTACTATACTTATTACTCTTATTATTATCAATCTAACTCATATTATAATCCATATTATGCTTATATGATCGATAGAACGACAACTACTATACTTATTACACTCACTGTTATCAATCTAACTCATATTATTAGCCATATTATGCTTATATGATCGATAGTACGACAATTACTATACTCATTACTCTTATTATTATCAATCTAACTCATATTATTAGCCATATTGTGCTTATATGATCGATAGAACGACAATTACTATACTTATTACACTCACTGTTATCAATCCAACTCATATTATTAACCATATTATGCAGATATGATCGATAGAACGACAATTACTATACTTATTACTCTTATTATTATCAATCTAACTCATATTATTAGCCATGTTATGCTTATATGATCGATAGAACGACAATTACTATACTTATTACTCTTATTATTATCAATCTAACTCATATTATTAGCAATATTATGCTTATATGATCGATATAACGACAATTACTGTGCTTACTACTCTTATTATTATCAATCTAACTCATATTATTAGCCATATTATGGTTATATGACCGATAGAACGACAATTACTATACTTATTACTCTTATTATTATCAATCTAACTCTAATTATTAGCCATATTACGCAAATATGATCCATAGTACGACAATTACTATACTCATTACTCTTATTATTATCAATTTAACTCATATTATTAGCGATATTGTGCTTATATGATCGATAGAACGACAATTACTATACTTATTACACTCACTATTATCAATCTAACTCATATTATTAGCCATATTATGGTTATATGATCGATAGAACGACAATTACTACACTTATTACTCTTATTATTATCAATCTAACTCATATTATTAGCCATATTATGCTTACATGATCGATAGTACGACAATTACTATACTCATTACTCTTATTATTATCAATCTAACTCATATTGTTAGCCATATTATGGTTATATGACCGATAGAACGACAATTACTATACTTATTACTCTTATTATTACCAATCTAACTCATATTATTAGCAATATTATGCTTATATGAACGATATAACGACAATTACTGTACTTACTACTCTTATTATTATCAATCTAACTCATATTATTAGCCATATTATGGTTATATCACCGATAGAACGACAATTACTATACTTATTACCTTTATTATTATCAATTTAACTCATATTATTAGCAATATTATGCTTATATGATCAATATAACGACAATTACTGTACTTATTACTCTTATTATTATCAATTTAACTCATACTATTAGCGATATTGTGCTTATATGATCGATAGAACGACAATTACTATACTTATTACACTCACTATTATCAATCTAACTCATAATATTAGCCATATTATGGTTATATGACCGATAGAACGACAATTACTATACTTATTACTCTTATTATTATCAATCTAACTCATATTATTAGCAATATTATGCTTATATGATCAATATAACGACAATTACTGTACTTACTACTCTTATTATTATCAATCTAACCCATATTATTAGCCATACTATGGTTATATGACCGACAGAACGACAATTACTATACTTATTACTCTTATTATTATCAATCTAACTCATATTATTAACCATATTATGCAGATATGACCGATAGAACGACAATTACTATACTTATTACTCTTATTATTATCAATCTAACTCATATTATTAGCCATATTGTGCTTATATGATCGATAGAACGACAATTACTATACTTATTACACTCACTGTTATCAATCCAACTCATATTATTAACCATATTATGCAGATATGATCGATAGAACGACAATTACTATACTTATTACTCTTATTATTATCAATCTAACTCATATTATTAGCCATGTTATGCTTATATGATCGATAGAACGACAATTACTATACTCATTACTCTTATTATTATCAATCTAACTCATATTATTATCCATATTATGCAGATATGACCGAGAGAACGACAATTGCTATACTTATTACATTCACTGTTATCAATCTAACTCATATTATTAGCCATATTATGCTTATATGATCGATAGAACGACAATTACTACACTTATTACACTCACTGTTATCAATCTAACTCATATTATTAGCCATATTATGGTTATATGACCGATAGGACGACAATTACTATACTTATTACTCTTATTATTATCAATCTAACTCATATTATTAGCAATATTATGCTTATATGATCGATATAACGACAATTACTGTGCTTACTACTCTTATTATTATCAATCTAACTCATATTATTAGCCATATTATGGTTATATGACCGATAGAACGACAATTACTATACTTATTACTCTTATTATTATCAATCTAACTCTAATTATTAGCCATATTACGCAAATATGATCCATAGTACGACAATTACTATACTCATTACTCTTATTATTATCAATTTAACTCATATTATTAGCCATATTATGCTTATATGATCGATAGAACGACAATTACTACACTTATTACACTCACTGTTATCAATCTAACTCATATTATTAGCCATATTATGGTTATATGATCGATAGAACGACAATTACTACACTTATTACTCTTATTATTATCAATCTAACTCATATTATTAGCCATATTATGCTTACATGATCGATAGTACGACAATTACTATCCTCATTACTCTTATTATTATCAATCTAACTCATATTGTTAGCCATATTATGCTTACATGATCGATATAACGACAATTACTGTACTTATTACACTCACTATTATCAATCTAACTCATATTATTAGCCATATTATGGTTATATGACAGATAGAACGACAATTACTATACTTATTAATCTTATTATTATCAATCTAACTCATATTATTAGACATATTATGCTTATATGATCGACAGAACGACAATTACAATACTTATTACTCTTATTATTACCAATCTAACTCATATTATAAGCCATATTATGGTTATATAACCGATAGAACGACAATTACTACATTTACTACTCTTATTATTATCAATCGAACTCACATTATTAGCCATATGATGCTTATATGATCGATAGAACGACAATCACTATACTTATTACTCTTATTATTATCAATCTAACTCATATTATTAGCAATATTATGCTTATATGATCGATATAACGACAATTACTGTACTTATTACTCTTATTATTATCAATCTAGCTCATATTATTAGCCATATTATGCAGATATGATCGGTAGTACGACAATTACTATACTCATTACTCTCATTATTATCAATCTAACTCATATTATTAGCGATATTGTGCTTATATGATCGATAGGACGACAATTACTATACTTATTACACTCACTATTATCAATCTAACTCATATTATTAGCCATATTATGCTTATATGATCGATAGTACGACAATTACTATACTTATTACACTCACTGTTATCAATCTAACTCATATTATTAGCCATATTATGCTTATATGATCGATAGAACAACAATTACTATACTTATTACTCCTATCATTATCAATCTAACTCATATTATTAGCCATATTATGCTTATATGATCGATCGTACGACAATTACTATACTCATTACTCTTATTATTATCAATCTAACTCATATTATTATCCATATTATGCAGATTTGACCGAGAGAACGACAATTACTATACTTATTACACTCACTGTTATCAATCTAACTCATATTATTAGCCATATTATGGTTATATGATCGATAGAACGACAATTACTATACTTATTACACTCACTGTTATCAATCTAACTCATATTATTTGCCATATTATGGTTATATGACAGATAGAACGACAATAACTATACTTATTACACTCACTGTTATCAATCTAACTCATATTATTAGCCATATTATGCTTATATGATCGATAGGATGACAATTACTATACTTATTACTCTTATTATTATCAATCTAACTCATATTATTAGCCACATTATGCTCATATGATCGATAGAACGACAATAACTATACTTATTTCACTCACTGTTATCAATCCAACTCATATTATTAACCATATTATGCAGATATGATCGATAGAACGACAATTACTATACTCATTACTCTTATTATTATCAATCTAACTCATATTATTAGCCATATTATGCTTATATGATCGATATAACGACAATTACTATACTTATTACACTCACTATTATCAATCTAACTCATATTATTAGCCATATTATGGTTATATGACCGAGAGTAGGACAATTACTATACTTATTACTGTAATTATTATCAATCTAACTCATATTATTAGCCATATTATGCTTATATGATCGATAGTACGACAATTACTATACTCATTACTCTTATTATTATCAATCTAACTCATATTATTAGCCATATTATGCTTACATGATCGATAGAACGACAATTACTATACTTATTACTCTTATTATTATCAATCTAACTCATATTATAATCCATATTATGCTTATATGATCGATAGAACGACAACTACTATACTTATTACACTCACTGTTATCAATCTAACTCATATTATTAGCCATATTATGCTTATATGATCGATAGTACGACAATTACTATACTCATTACTCTTATTATTATCAATCTAACTCATATTATTAGCCATATTGTGCTTATATGATCGATAGAACGACAATTACTATACTTATTACACTCACTGTTATCAATCCAACTCATATTATTAACCATATTATGCAGATATGATCGATAGAACGACAATTACTATACTTATTACTCTTATTATTATCAATCTAACTCATATTATTAGCCATGTTATGCTTATATGATCGATAGAACGACAATTACTATACTCATTACTCTTATTATTATCAATCTAACTCATATTATTATCCATATTATGCAGATATGACCGAGAGAACGACAATTGCTATACTTATTACATTCACTGTTATCAATCTAACTCATATTATTAGCCATATTATGCTTATATGATCGATAGAACGACAATTACTACACTTATTACACTCACTGTTATCAATCTAACTCATATTATTAGCCATATTATGGTTATATGACCGATAGGACGACAATTACTATACTTATTACTCTTATTATTATCAATCTAACTCATATTATTAGCAATATTATGCTTATATGATCGATATAACGACAATTACTGTACTTACTACTCTTATTATTATCAATCTAACTCATATTATTAGCCATATTATGGTTATATGACCGATAGAACGACAATTACTATACTTATTACTCTTATTATTATCAATCTAACTCTAATTATTAGCCATATTACGCAAATATGATCCATAGTACGACAATTACTATACTCATTACTCTTATTATTATCAATTTAACTCATATTATTAGCGATATTGTGCTTACATGATCGATAGAACGACAATTACTATACTTATTACACTCACTATTATCAATCTAACTCATATTATTAGCCATATTATGGTTATATGATCGATAGAACGACAATTACTACACTTATTACTCTTATTATTATCAATCTAACTCATATTATTAGCCATATTATGCTTACATGATCGATAGTACGACAATTACTATACTCATTACTCTTATTATTATCAATCTAACTCATATTGTTAGCCATATTATGCTTACATGATCGATATAACGACAATTACTGTACTTATTACTCTTATCATTATCAATCTAACTCATATTATTAGCCATATTATGGTTATATAACCGATAGAACGACAATTGCTACACTTACTACTCTTATTATTATCAATCTAACTCATATTATTAGCCATATTATGGTTATATGACCGATAGAACGACAATTACTATACTTATTACTCTTATTATTACCAATCTAACTCATATTATTAGCAATATTATGCTTATATGAACGATATAACGACAATTACTGTACTTACTACTCTTATTGTTATCAATCTAACTCATATTATTAGCCATATTATGGTTATATGACCGATAGAACGACAATTACTATACTTATTACTCTTATTATTATCAATCTAACTCATATTATTAGCAATATTATGCTTATATGATCAATATAACGACAATTACTGTACTTATTACTCTTATTATTATCAATTTAACTCATATTATTAGCGATATTGTGCTTATATGATCGATAGAACGACAATTACTATACTTATTACACTCACTATTATCAATCTAACTCATATTATTTGCCATATTATGGTTATATGACCGATAGAACGACAATAACTATACTTATTACACTCACTGTTATCAATCTAACTAATATTATTAGCCATATTATGCTTATATGATCGATAGGACGACAATTACTATACTTATTACTCTTATTATTATCAATCTAACTCATATTATTAGCCACATTATGCTCATATGATCGATAGAACGACAATAACTATACTTATTTCACTCACTGTTATCAATCCAACTCATATTATTAACCATATTATGCAGATATGATCGATAGAACGACAATTACTATACTCATTACTCTTATTATTATCAATCTAACTCATATTATTAGCCATGTTATGCTTATATGATCGATAGAACGACAATTACTATACTTATTACTCTTATTATTACCAATCTAACTCATATTATTATCCATATTATGCAGATATGACCGAGAGAACGACAATTGCTATACTCATTACTCTTATTATAATCAATCTAACTCATATTATTGGCCATATTATGGTTATATGACCGATAGGACGACAATTACTATACTTATTACTCTTATTATTATCAATCTAACTCATATTATTAGCAATATTATGCTTATATGATCGATATAACGACAATTACTGTGCTTACTACTCTTATTATTATCAATCTAACTCATATTATTAGCCATATTATGGTTATATGACCGATAGAACGACAATTACTATACTTATTACTCTTATTATTATCAATCTAACTCTAATTATTAGCCATATTACGCAAATATGATCCATAGTACGACAATTACTATACTCATTACTCTTATTATTATCAATTTAACTCATATTATTAGCGATATTGTGCTTATATGATCGATAGAACGACAATTACTATACTTATTACACTCACTATTATCAATCTAACTCATATTATTAGCCATATTATGGTTATATGATCGATAGAACGACAATTACTACACTTATTACTCTTATTATTATCAATCTAACTCATATTATTAGCCATATTATGCTTACATGATCGATAGTACGACAATTACTATACTCATTACTCTTATTATTATCAATCTAACTCATATTGTTAGCCATATTATGGTTATATGACCGATAGAACGACAATTACTATACTTATTACTCTTATTATTACCAATCTAACTCATATTATTAGCAATATTATGCTTATATGAACGATATAACGACAATTACTGTACTTACTACTCTTATTATTATCAATCTAACTCATATTATTAGCCATATTATGGTTATATCACCGATAGAACGACAATTACTATACTTATTACCTTTATTATTATCAATCTAACTCATATTATTAGCAATATTATGCTTATATGATCAATATAACGACAATTACTGTACTTATTACTCTTATTATTATCAATTTAACTCATACTATTAGCGATATTGTGCTTATATGATCGATAGAACGACAATTACTATACTTATCACACTCACTATTATCAATCTAACTCATATTATTAGCCATATTATGGTTATATGACCGATAGAACGACAATTACTATACTTATTACTCTTATTATTATCAATCTAACTCATATTATTAGCAATATTATGCTTATATGATCAATATAACGACAATTACTGTACTTACTACTCTTATTATTATCAATCTAACCCATATTATTAGCCATACTATGGTTATATGACCGACAGAACGACAATTACTATACTTATTACTCTTATTATTATCAATCTAACTCATATTATTAACCATATTATGCAGATATGACCGATAGAACGACAATTACTATACTTATTACTCTTATTATTATCAATCTAACTCATATTATTAGCCATATTGTGCTTATATGATCGATAGAACGACAATTACTATACTTATTACACTCACTGTTATCAATCCAACTCATATTATTAACCATATTATGCAGATATGATCGATAGAACGACAATTACTATACTTATTACTCTTATTATTATCAATCTAACTCATATTATTAGCCATGTTATGCTTATATGATCGATAGAACGACAATTACTATACTCATTACTCTTATTATTATCAATCTAACTCATATTATTATCCATATTATGCAGATATGACCGAGAGAACGACAATTGCTATACTTATTACATTCACTGTTATCAATCTAACTCATATTATTAGCCATATTATGCTTATATGATCGATAGAACGACAATTACTACACTTATTACACTCACTGTTATCAATCTAACTCATATTATTAGCCATATTATGGTTATATGACCGATAGGACGACAATTACTATACTTATTACTCTTATTATTATCAATCTAACTCATATTATTAGCAATATTATGCTTATATGATCGATATAACGACAATTACTGTGCTTACTACTCTTATTATTATCAATCTAACTCATATTATTAGCCATATTATGGTTATATGACCGATAGAACGACAATTACTATACTTATTACTCTTATTATTATCAATCTAACTCTAATTATTAGCCATATTACGCAAATATGATCCATAGTACGACAATTACTATACTCATTACTCTTATTATTATCAATTTAACTCATATTATTAGCCATATTATGCTTATATGATCGATAGAACGACAATTACTACACTTATTACACTCACTGTTATCAATCTAACTCATATTATTAGCCATATTATGGTTATATGATCGATAGAACGACAATTACTACACTTATTACTCTTATTATTATCAATCTAACTCATATTATTAGCCATATTATGCTTACATGATCGATAGAACGACAATTACTATCCTCATTACTCTTATTATTATCAATCTAACTCATATTGTTAGCCATATTATGCTTACATGATCGATATAACGACAATTACTGTACTTATTACTCTTATCATTATCAATCTAACTCATATTATTAGCCATATTATGCTTATATGATCGATCGTACGACAATTACTATACTCATTACTCTTATTATTATCAATCTAACTCATATTATTATCCATATTATGCAGATTTGACCGAGAGAACGACAATTACTATACTTATTACTCTCACTGTTATCAATCTAACTCATATTATTAGCCATATTATGGTTATATGATCGATAGAACGACAATTACTATACTTATTACACTCACTGTTATCAATCTAACTCATATTATTTGCCATATTATGGTTATATGACCGATAGAACAACAATAACTATACTTATTACACTCACTGTTATCAATCTAACTCATATTATTAGCCATATTATGCTTATATGATCGATAGGACGACAATTACTATACTTATTACTCTTATTATTATCAATCTAACTCATATTATTAGCCACATTATGCTCATATGATCGATAGAACGACAATAACTATACTTATTTCACTCACTGTTATCAATCCAACTCATATTATTAACCATATTATGCAGATATGATCGATAGAACGACAATTACTATACTCATTACTCTTATTATTATCAATCTAACTCGTATTATTAGCCATATTATGCTTATGTGATCGATAGTACGACAATTACTATACTCATTACTCTTATTATTATCAATCTGACTCATATTATTAACCATATTATGCAGATATGACCGATAGAACGACAATTACTATACTTATTACTCTTACTATTATCAGTCTAACTCATATTATGCTTATATGGTCGATAGAACGACAATTACTTTACTTATTACTCTTATTATTATCAACCTAACTCATATTATTAGCCATATTGTGCTTATATGATCGATAGAACGACAATTACTATACTTATTGCACTCACTGTTATCAATCCAACTCCTATTATTAACCATATTATGCAGATATGATCGATAGAACGACAATTACTATACTTATTACTCTTATTATTATCAATCTAACTCATATTATTAGCCATGTTATGCTTATATGATCGATAGAACGACAATTACTATACTTACTACTCTTATTATTACCAATCTAACTCATATTATTAGCCATATTATGGTTATATAACCGATAGAACGACAATTACTACACTTACTACTCTTATTATTATCAATCGAACTCGCATTACTAGCCATATGATGCTTATATGATCGGATAGAACGACAATCGCTATACTTATTACTCTTATTATTATCAATTTAACTCATATTATTAGCAATGATTATGCTTATATGATCGATATAATGACAATTACTGTACTGTATTACGTCTTATTATTATCAATCTAGCTCATATTATTAGCCATATTATGCAGATATGATCGGTAGTACGACAATGTACTACACTCATTACTCTCATTATTATCAATCTAACTCATATTATAGCGATATTGTGCGTATATGATCGATAGGACGACAATTACTATACTTATTACACTCACTATTATCAATCTAACTCATATTATTAGCCATATTATGCTTATATGATCGATAGTATGACAATTACTATTCTCATTACTCTTATTATTATCAATCTAACTCATATTATTAGCCATATTATGCTTATATGAGCGATATAACGACAATTACTATACTTATTACACTCACTATTATCAATCTAACTCATTATTATTAGCCATATTATGGTTATATGACCGAGAGTAGGACAATTACTATACTTATTACTGTAATTATTATCAATCTAACTCATATTATTAGCCATATTATGCTTATATGATCGATAGTACGACAATTACTATACTCATTACTCTTATTATTATCAATCTAACTCATATTATTATCCATATTATGCAGATTTGACCGAGAGAACGACAATTACTATACTTATTACACTCACTGTTATCAATCTAACTCATATTATGAGCCATATTATGGTTATATGAGCGATAGAACGACAATTACTATACTTATTACACTCACTGTTATCAATCTAACTCATATTATTTGCCATATTATAGGTTATATGACCGATAGAACGACAATAACTATACTTATTACACTCACTGTTATCAATCTAACTCATATTATTAGCCATATTATGCTTATATGATCGATAGGACGACAATTACTATACTTATTACTCTTATTATTATCAATCTAACTCATATTATTAACCATATTATGCAGATATGATCGATAGAACGACAATTACTATACTCATTACTCTTATTATTATCAATCTAACTCGTATTATTAGCCATATTATGCTTATGTGATCGATAGTACGACAATTACTATACTCATTACTCTTATTATTATCAATCTGACTCATATTATTAACCATATTATGCAGATATGACCGATAGAACGACAATTACTATACTTATTACTCTTATTATTATCAATCTAACTCATATTATTAGCCAGATTGTGCTTATATGATCGATAGAACGACAATTACTATACTTATTACACTCACTGTTATCATCCAACTCATATTATTAACCATATTATGCAGATATGATCGATAGAACGACAATTACTATACTTATTACTCTTATTATTATCAATCTAACTCATATTATTAGCCATGTTATGCTTATATGATCGATAGAACGACAATTACTATACTCATTACTCTTATTATTATCAATCTGACTCATATTATTATCCATATTATGCAGATATGACCGAGAGAACGACAATTGCTATACTTATTACATTCACTGTTATCAATCTAACTCATATTATTAGCCATATTATGCTTATATGATCGATAGAACGACAATTACTACACTTATTACACTCACTGTTATCAATCTAACTCATATTATTAGCCATATTATGGTTATATGATCGATAGAACGACAATTACTACACTTATTACTCTTATTATTATCAATCTAACTCATATTATTAGCCATATTATGCTTACATGATCGATAGTACGACAATTACTATACTCATTACTCTTATTATTATCAATCTAACTCATATTGTTAGCCATATTATGCTTACATGATCGATATAACGACAATTACTGTACTTATTACTCTTATTATTATCAATCTAACTCATATTATTAGCCATATTATGGGTTATATAACCGAGTAGAACGTCAATTGCTACACTTACTACTCTTATTATTATCATCTAACTCATATTATTATCCATATTATGCAGATTTGACCGAGAGAACGACAATTACTATACTTATTACACTCACTGTTATCAATCTAACTCATATTATTAGCCATATTATGGTTATATGATCGATAGAACGACAATTACTATACTTATTACACTCACTGTTATCAATCTAACTCATATTATTTGCCATATTATGGTTATATGACCGATAGAACGACAATAACTATACTTATTACACTCACTGTTATCAATCTAACTCATATTATTAGCCATATTATGCTTATATGATCGATAGGACGACAATTACTATACTTATTACTCTTATTATTATCAATCTAACTCATATTATTAGCCACATTATGCTCATATGATCGATAGAACGACAATAACTATACTTATTTCACTCACTGTTATCAATCCAACTCATATTATTAACCATATTATGCAGATATGATCGATAGAACGACAATTACTGGTACTCATTACTCTTATTATTATCAATCTAACTCGTATTATTAGCCATATTATGCTTATGTGAGCGATAGTACGACAATTACTATACTCATTACTCTTATTATTATCAATCTGACTCATATTATTAACCAGATTATGCAGATATGACCGATAGAACGACAATTACTATACTTATTACTCTTACTATTATCAATCTAACTCATATTATGCTTATTTGGTCGATAGAACGACAATTACTTTACTTATTACTCTTATTATTATCAATCTAACTCATATTATTAGCCATATTGTGCTTATATGATCGATAGAACGACAATTACTATACATATTACACTCACTGTTATCAATCCAACTCCTATTATTAACCATATTATGCAGATATGATCGATAGAACGACAATTACTATACTTATTACTCTTATTATTATCAATCTAACTCATATTATTAGCCATGTTATGCGTATATGATCGATAGAACGACAATTACTATACTTACTACTCTTATTATTACCAATCTAACTCATATTATTAGCCATATTATGGTTATATAACCGATAGAACGACAATTACTACACTTACTACTCTTATTATTATCAATCGAACTCGCATTACTAGCCTATGATGCTTATATGATCGATAGAACGACAATCGCTATACTTATTACTCTATTATTATCAATTTAAACTCATATTATTAGCAATATTATGCTTATATGATCGATATAACGACAATTACTGTTCTTATTACTCTTATTATTATCAATCTAGCTCATATTATTAGCCATATTATGCAGATATGATCGTAGTACGACAATTACTACACTCATTACTCTCATTATTATCAATCTAACTCATATTATTAGCGATATTGTGCTTATATGATCGATAGGACGACAATTACTAGTACTTATTACTCTCACTATTATCAATCTAACTCATATTATTAGCCATATTATGCTTATATGATCGATAGTACGACAATTACTATTCTCATTACTCTTATTATTATCAATCTAACTCATATTATTAGCCATATTATGCTTATATGATCGATATAACGACAATTACTATACTTATTACACTCACTATTATCAATCTAACTCATATTATTAGCCATATTATGGGTATATGACCGAGAGTAGGACAATTACTATACTTATTACTGTAATTATTATCAATCTAACTCATATTATTAGCCATATTATGCTTATATGATCGATAGTACGACAATTACTATACTCATTACTATAATAATAAGAGTAATGAGTATAGTAATTGTCGTACTATCGATCATATAAGCATAATATGGCTAATAATATGAGTTAGATTGATAAGTAATTACAGTAATAAGTATAGTAATGTGTCCTACTCTCGGTCATATAACCATAATATGGCTAATAATATGAGTTAGATTGATAATAGTGAGTGGTAATAAGTATAGTAATTGTCGTTATATCGGATCATATAAGCATAATATGGCTAATAATATGAGTTAGATTGATAATAATAAGAGTAATGAGAATAGTAATTGTCGTACTATCGATCATATAAGCATAATATGGCTAATAATATGAGTTAGATTGATAATAGTGAGTGTAATAAGTATAGTAATTGTCGTCCTATCGATCATATAAGCACAATATCGCTAATAATATGAGTTAGAGTGATAATAATGAGAGTAATGAGTGTAGTAATTGTCGTACTACCGATCATATCTGCATAATATGGCTAATAATATGAGCTAGATTGATAATAATAAGAGTAATAAGTACAGTAATTGTCGTTATATCGATCATATAAGCATAATATTGCTAATAATATGAGTTAAATTGATAATAATAAGAGTAATAAGTATAGCGATTGTCGTTCTATCGATCATATAAGCATCATATGGCTAGTAATGCGAGTTCGATTGATAATAATAAGAGTAGTAAGTGTAGTAATTGTCGTTCTATCGGTTATATAACCATAATATGGCTAATAATATGAGTTAGATTGGTAATAATAAGAGTAGTAAGTATAGTAATTGTCGTTCTATCGATCATATAAGCATAACATGGCTAATAATATGAGTTAGATTGATAATAATAAGAGTAATAAGTATAGTAATTGTCGTTCTATCGATCATATCTGCATAATATGGTTAATAATAGGAGTTGGGATTGATAACAGTGAGTGTAATATGTATAGTAATTGTCGTTCTATCGATCATATAAGCACAATATGGCTAATAATATGAGTTAGATTGATAATAATAAGAGTAATAAGTAAAGTAATTGTCGTTCTATCGACCAAATAAGCATAATATGAGTTAGATTGATAATAGTAAGAGTAATAAGTATAGTAATTGGTCGTTCTATCGGTCATATCTGCATAATATGGTTAGATAATATGAGTCAGATTGATAATAATAAGAGTAATGAGTATAGTAATTGTCGTACTATCGATCACATAAGCATAATATGGCTAATAATACGAGTTAGATTGATAATAATAAGAGTAATGAGTACAGTAATTGTCGTTCTATCGATCATATCTGCATAATATGGTTAATAATATGAGTTGGATTGATAACAGTGAGTGAAATAAGTATAGTTATTGGTCGTTCTATCGGAGTCATATGAGCATAATGTGGCTAATAATATGAGTTAGATTGATAATAATAAGGAGTAATAAGTATAGTAATTGTCGTCCTATCGATCATATAAGCATAATATGGCTAATAATATGAGTTAGATTGATAACAGTGAGTGGTAATAAGTATAGTTATTGTCGTTCTATCGGTCATATAACCATAATATGGCAAATAATATGAGTTAGATTGATAACAGTGAGTGTAATAAGTATAGGTAATTGTCGTTCTATCGATCATATAACCATAATATGGCTAATAATATGAGTTAGATTGGATAACAGTGAGTGTAATAAGTATAGTAATTGTCGTTCTCTCGGTCAAATCTGCATAATATGGATAATAATATGAGGTTAGATTGGATAATAATAAGAGTAGTAAGTGTAGCAATTGTCGTTCTATCGGTTTATATAACCATAATATGGCTAATAATATGAGTTAGATTGATAATAATAAGAGTAATAAGTACAGTAATTGTCGTTATATCGATCATGGTAAGGCATAATATGGCTAACAATATGAGTTAGATTGATAATAATAAGAGTAATGAGTATAGTAATTGTCGTACTATCGATCATGTAAGCATAATATGGCTAATAATATGAGTTAGATTGATAATAATAAGAGTAATAAGTGTAGTAATTGTCGTTCTATCGATCATATAACCATAATATGGCTAAGAATATAGTTTAGATTGATAACAGTGAGTGTAATAAGTGTAGTAAGTGTCGTTCTATCGATCATATAAGCATAATATGGCTAATAATATGAGTTAGATTGATAACAGTGAATGGAATAAGTATAGCAATTGGTCGTGTCTCTTCGGTTCATATCTGCATAATATGGATAATAATATGAGTCAGATTGATAATAATAAGGAGTAATGAGTTTAGTAATTGTCGTTCTATCGATCATATAAGCATAACATGGCTAATAATATGAGTTAGATTGATAATAATAAGAGTAATAAGTATAGTAATGTGTCGTTCTATCGATCATATCTGCATAATATGGTTAATAATATGAGGTGGATGGATAACAGTGAGTGTAATAAGTATAGTAATTGTCGTTCTATCGATCATATAAGCACAATATGGCTAATAATATGAGTTAGATTGATAATAATAAGAGTAATAAGTATAGTAATTGTCGTTCTATCGGTCATATCTGCATAATATGGTTAAGTAATATGAGTCAGATTGATATAATAAGAGTAATGAGTATAGTAATTGTCGTACTATCGATCACATAAGCAGAATATGGCTAATAATACGAGTAGATTGATAATAATAAGAGTAATGAGTTAGTAATTGTCGTTCTATCGAGCATATCTGCATAATATGGTTAATAATAGAGTTAGATTGATAATAATAAGAGTAATAAGTATAGTAATTGTCGTCCTATCGATCATATAAGCATAATATGGCTAATAATATGAGTTAGATTGATAACAGTGAGTGTAATAAGTATAGTTATTGTCGTTCTATCGGTCATATAACTATAATATGGCAAATAATATGAGTTAGATGATAACAGTGAGTGGAATAAGTATAGTAATTGTCGTTCTATCGATCATATAACCATAATATGGCTCATAATATGAGTTAGATTGATAACAGTGAGTGTAATAAGTATAGGTAATTGTCGTTCTCTCGGTCAAATCTGCATAATATGGATGAATAATATGAGTTAGATTGATAATAATAAGAGTAATGAGTATAGTAATTGTCGTACTATCGAGCATATAAGCATAATATGGCTAATAATATGAGTTGAGATTGATAATAATTACAGTAATAAGTATAGTAATTGTCCTACTCTCGGTCATATAACCATAATATGGCTAATAATATGAGTTAGATTGATAATAGTGAGTGTAATAAGTATAGTAATTGTCGTTATATCGATCATATAAGCAGAATATGGGCTAATAATATGAGTTAGATTGATAATAATAAGGGAGTAATGAGAATAGTAATTGTCATACTATCGATCATATAAGCATAATATGGCTAATAATATGAGTTAGATTGATAATAGTGAGTGTAATAAGTATAGTAATTGTCGTCCTATCGATCATATAAGCACAATATCGCGATAATATTGAGTTAGATTGATAATAATGAGAGTAATGAGTGGGAGTAATTGTCGTACTACCGATCATATCTGCATAATATGGCTAATAATATGAGCTAGATTGATAATAATAAGAGTAATAAGTACAGTAATTGTCATTATATCGATCATATAAGCATAATATTGCTAATAATATGAGTTAAATTGATAATAATAAGAGTAATAAGTATAGCGATTGTCGTTCTATCGATCATATAAGCATCAGATGGCTAGTAATGCGAGTTCGATTGATAATAATAAGAGTAGTAAGTGTAGTAATTGTCGTTCTATCGGGTTATATAACCATAATATGGCTAATAATATGAGTTAGATTGGGTAATAATAAGAGTAGTAAGGTATAGTAATTGTCGTTCTATCGATCATATAAGCATAACATGGCTAATAATATGAGTTAGATTGATAATAATAAGAGTAATAAGTATAGTAATTGTGTCGTTCTATCGATCATATCTGCATAATATGGGTTAATAATAGGAGTTGGATTGATAACAGTGGAGTGCAATAAGTATAGTAATTGTCGTTCTATCGATCATATAAGCACAATATGGCTAATAATATGAGTTAGGTTGATAATAATAAGAGGTAATAAGTAAAGTAATTGGCGTTCTATCGGACCATATAAGCATAATATGAGTTAGACTGATAATAGTAAGAGTAATAAGTATAGTAATTGTCGTTCTATCGGTCATATCTGCATAATATGGTTAATAATATGAGTCAGATTGATAATAATAAGAGTAATGAGTATAGTAATTGTCGTTACTATCGATCACATAAGCATAATATGGCTAATAATACGAGTTAGATTGATAATAATAAGAGTAATGAGTATAGTAATTGTCGTTCTATCGATCATATCTGCATAATATGGTTAATAATATGAGTTGGATTGATAACAGTGAGTGAAATAAGTATAGTTATTGTCGTTCTATCGATCATATGAGCATAATGTGGCTAATAATATGGAGTTAGATTGATAATAATAAGAGGTAATAAGTATAGTAATTGTCGTCCTATCGATCATATAAGCATAATATGGCTAATAATATGAGTTAGATTGATAACAGTGAGTGTAATAAGTATAGTTATTGTGTGTTCTATCGGTCATATAACCATAATATGGGCAAATAATATGAGTTAGATTGATAACAGTGAGTGTAATAAGTATAGTAATTGTCGTTCTATCGATCATATAACCATAATATGGCTAATAATATGAGTTAGGATTGAGAACAGTGAGAGTAATAAGTATAGTAATTGGTCGTTCTCTCGGTCAAATCTGCATAATATGGATAATAATATGAGTTAGATTGATAATAATAAGAGTAATGAGTATAGTAATTGTCGTACGATCGATCATATAAGCATAATATGGCTAATTATATGAGTTAGATTGATAATGATAAGAGTAATAAGTACAGTAATTGTCGTTATATCGATCAGGTAAGCATAATATGGCTAACAATATGATTAGATTGATAATAATAAGAGTAATGAGGATAGTAATTGTCGGTCTATCGATCATGTAAGCATAATATGGGCTAATAATATGAGTTAGATTGATAATAATAAGAGTAATAATGTGTAGTAATTGTCGTTCTATCGATCATATAACCATAATATGGGCTAATAATATGAGGTTAGATTGATAACAGTGAGTGTATAAGTGTAGTAATTGTCGTTCTATCGATCATATAAGCATTAATATGGCTAATAATATGAGTTAAATTGATAATAATAAGAGTAATGAGTATAGTAATTGTCGTACTATGGATCATATTGCGTATATGGCTAATAATTAGAGTTAGATTGATAATAATAAGAGTAATAAGTATAGTAATTGGTCGTTCTATCGGTCATATAACCATAATATGGCTAATAATATGAGTTAGATTGATAATAATAAGAGTAGTAAGCACAGTAATTGTCGTTATATCGATCATATAAGCATAATATTGCTAATAATAGTGAGTTAGATTGATAATAATAAGAGTAATAAGTATAGTAATTGTCGTCCTATCGGTCATATAACCATAATATGGCTAATAAGTATGAGTTAGATTGATAACAGTGAGTGTAATAAGTGTAGTAATTGTCGTTCTATCGATCATATAAGCATAATATGGCTAATAATATGAGTTAGATTGATAACAGTGAATGTAATAAGTATAGCAATTGTCGTTCTCTCGGTCATATCTGCATAATATGGATAATAATATGAGTTAGATTGATAATAATAAGAGTAATGAGTATAGTAATTGTCGTTCTATCGATCATATAAGCATAACATGGCTAAGAATATGAGTTAGATTGATAATAATAAGAGTGAATAAGTATAGTAATTGTCGTTCTATCGATCATATCTGCATAATATGGGTAATAATATGAGTTGGATTGTTAACAGTGAGTGTAATAAGTATAGTAATTGTCGTTCTATCGATCATATAAGCACAATATGGCTAATAATATGAGTTAGATTGGATAATAATAAGAGTAATAAGTATAGTAATTGTCGTTCTATCGGTCATATCTGCATGAATATGGTTAATAATATGAGTTAGATTGATAATAATAAGAGTAATAAGTATAGTAATTGTCGTTCTGTCGGTCATATAACCATAGTATGGCTAATAATATGGGTTAGATTGATAATAATAAGAGTAGTAAGTACAGTAATTGTCGTTATATTGATCATATAAGCATAATATGCTAATAATATGAGTTAGATTGATAATAATAAGAGTAATAAGTATAGTAATTGTCGTTCTATCGGTCATATAACCTTAATATGGCTAATAATATGAGTTAGATTGATAATAGTGAGTGTGATAAGTATAGTAATTGTCGTTCTATCGATCATATAAGCACAATATCGCTAATAGTATGAGTTAAATTGATAAGAATAAGAGTAATAAGTACAGTAATTGTCGTTATATTGATCATATAAGCATAATATTGCTATAATATGAGTTAGATTGATAATAATAAAGGTAATAAGTATAGTAATTGTCGTTCTATCGGTGATATAACCATAATATGGCTAATAATATGAGTTAGATTGATAATAATAAGAGTAGTAAGTACAGTAATTGTCGTTATATCGGGTTCATATAAGCATAATATTGCTAATAATATGAGTTAGATTGGTAATAATAAGAGTAATAAGTATAGTAATTGTCGTTCTATCGGTCATATAACCATAATATGGCTAACAATATGAGTTAGATTGATAAGTAATAAGAGTAATGAGTATAGTAATTGTCGTACTATCGATCATGTAAGCATAATATGGCTAATAATATGAGTTAGATTGATAATAATAAGAGTAATAAGGGGTAGTAATTGTCGTTCGATCGATCATATAACCATAATATGGCTAATAATATGAGTTAGATTGATAATAGTGAGTGTAATAAGTATAGTAATTGTCGTTCTATCGATCATATAAGCACAATATCGCTATAATATGAGTTAAATTGAGATTAATAAGAGTAATGAGTATAGTAATTGGCGTACTATGGATCATATTTGCGTAATATGGGCTAATAATTAGAGTGTAGATTGATAATAATAAGAGTAATAAGTATAGTAATTGTCGTTCTATCGGGTCATATAACCATAATATGGCTAATAATATGAGTTAGATTGATAATAATAAGAGTAGTAAGCACAGTAATTGTCGTTATATCGATCATATAAGCATAATATTGCTAATAATATGAGTTAGATTGATATAATAATAAGAGTAATAAGTATAGTAATTGTCGTCCTATCGGGTCATATAACCATAATATGGCCTATAATATGAGTTAGATTGATTATAATAAGAGTAATGAGTATAGCAATTGTCGTTCTCTCGGTCATATCTGCATAATATGGATAAGAATATGAGTTAGATTGGTAATAATAAGAGTAATACGTAGAGTAATTGTCGTTCTATCGAGCATATAAGCATAACATGGCTAATAATATGAGTTAGATTGATATAATAAGAGTAATGAGTATAGGTAATTGTCGTTCTATCGATCATATCTGCATAATATGGTTAATAATATGAGTTGGATTGATAACAGTGAGTGAAATAAGTATAGTTATTGTCGTTCTATCGATCATATGAGCATAATGTGGCTAATAATATGAGTTAGATTGATAATAATAAGAGTAATAAGTATAGTAATTGGTCGTCCTATCGATCATATAAGCATAATATGGCTAATAATATTAGTTAGATTGATAACAGTGAGTGGTAATAAGTATAGTTATTGTCGTTCTATCGGTCATATAACCATAATATGGCTAATAATATGAGTTAGATTGATAATAGTGAGTGTAATAAGTATAGTAATTGTCGTTCTATCGATCATATAAGCACAATATCGCTAATAATATGAGTTAAATTGATAATAATAAGAGTAATAAGGACAGTAAGTGTCGTTATATTGATCATATAAGCATAATATTGCTAATAATAATGAGTTAGATTGATAATAATAAGAGTAATAAGTATAGTAATTGTCGTTCTATCGGTCATATAACCATAATATGGCTAATAATATGAGTTAGATTGATAACAATAAGAGGAGTAAGTACAGTAATTGTCGTTATATCGTTCATATAAGCATAATATTGCTAATAATATGAGTTAGATTGGGAATAATAAGAGTAATAAGTAGAGTAATTGTCGTTCTATCGGTCATATAACCATAATATGGGCTAATAATATGAGTTAGATTGATAATAATAAGAGTAGTAAGTGTAGCAATTGTCGTTCTATCGGGTGTATATAACCATAATATGGCTAATAATATGAGTTAGATTGATAATGATAAGAGTAATAAGTACAGTAATTGTCGTTATATCGATCATGTAAGCATAATATGGCTAACAATATGAGTTAGATTGATAATAATAAGAGTAATGAGTATAGTAATTGTCGTACTATCGATCATGTAAGCATAATATGGCTAATAATATGAGTTAGATTGATAATAATAAGAGTATTAGTGTAGTAATTGTCGTTCTATCGATCATATAACCATAATATGGGCTAATAATATGAGTTAGATTGATATAGTGAGGGGTAATAAGTATAGTAATTGTCGTTCTATCGATCATGTAAGCACAATATCGCTAATAATATGAGTTAAATTGATAATAATAAGAGTAATGAGTATAGTAATTGTCGTACTATGGATCATATTTGCGTAATATGGCTAATAATTAGAGTTAGATTGATAATAATAAGAGTAATAAGTATAGGTAATTGTCGTTCTATCGGTCATATAACCATAATATGGCTAATAATATGAGTTAGGATTGATAATAATAAGAGTAGTAAGTACAGTAATTGTCGTTATATCGATCATATAAGCATAATATTGCTAATAATATGAGTGTAGATTGATTAATAATAAGAGTAATAAGTATAGTAATTGTCGTCCTATCGGTCATATAACCATAATATGGCTAATAATTGAGTTAGATTGATAACAGTGAGTGTAATAAGTGTAGTAATTGTCGTTCTATCGATCATATAAGCATAATATGGGCTAATAATATGAGTTAGATTGATAACAGTGAATGTAATAAGTATAGCAATTGTCGTTCTCTCGGCATATCTGCATAATATGGATAATAATATGAGTTAGATTGATAATAATAAGGAGTAATGAGGTATAGTAATTGTCGGTCTATCGATCATATAAGCATAACATGGCTAATAATAGGAGTTAGATTGATAATAATAAGAGTAATAAGTATAGTAATTGTCGTTCTATCGATCATATCTGCATAATATGGTTAATAATATGAGTTGGATTGATAACAGTGAGTGTAATAAGTATAGTAATTGTCGTTCTATCGATCATATAAGCACAATATGGCTAATAATATGAGTTAGATTGATAATAATAAGAGTAATGAGTATAGTAATTGTCGTACTATCGATCATATAAGCATAATATGGCTAATAATATGAGTTAGATTGATAACAGTGAGTGTAATAAGTATAGTAGTTGTCGTTCTATCGATCATATAAGCATAATATGGATTATAATATGAGGTTGAGATTGATAATAATAAGAGTAATAAGTATAGTAATTGGTCGTTCTATCGATCATGTAAGCATAATATGGGCTAATAATATGAGTTAGATTGATATAATAAGAGTAATGAGTATAGTAATTGTCGTACTATCGATCATATAAGCATATATGGCTAATAATATGAGTTAGATTGTTAATAATTACAGTAATAAGTATAGTAATTGTCCTACTCTCGGTTCTTATAACCATAATATGGCTAATAATATGAGTTAGATTGATAATAGTGAGTGGTAATAAGGTATAGTAATTGTCGTTATATCGATCATATAAGCATAATATGGCTAATAATATGAGTTAGATTGATAATAATAAGAGTAATGAGTATAGTAATTGGTCGTTCTATCGTTCATATCTGCATAATATGGTGTAATAATATGAGTTGGATTGATAACAGTGAGTGAAATAAGTATAGTTATTGTCGTTCTATCGATCATATGAGCATAATGTGGCTAATAATATGAGTTAGATTGATAATAATAAGAGTAATAAGTATAGTAATTGTCATCCTATCGATCATATAAGCATAATATGGCTATAATATGAGTTAGATTGATAACAGTGAGTGTAATAAGTATAGTTATTGTCGTTCTATCTGTCCATATAACCATAATATGGCAAATAATATGAGTTAGATTGATAACAGTGAGTGTAATAAGGTATAGGAATTGTCGTCTATCGATCATATAACCATAATATGGCTAATAATATGAGTTAGATTGATACAGTGAGTGGTAATAAGTATAGTAATTGTCGTTCTCTCGGTCAAATCTGCATAATATGGATAATAATATGAGTTAGATTGATAATAATAAGAGTAATGAGTATAGTAATTGTCGTACGATCGATCATATAAGCATAATATGGCTAATAATATGAGTTAGATTGATAATGATAGGAGTAATAAGTAGAGTAATTGTTGTTCTATCGATCATATAAGCATAATATGGCTAATAATATGAGTTAGATTGATAACAGTGGAGTGTAATAAGTATAGGTAATTGTCGTACTATCGATCATATAAGCATAATATGGCTAATAATATGAGTTAGATTGAGAATAGTGAGTGTAATAAGTATAGTAATTGCGTCCTATCGATCATATAAGCACAATATCGCTAATAATATGAGTTAGATTGATAATAATGAGAGTAATGAGTATAGTAATTGTCGTACTACCGATCATATCTGCATAATATGGCTAATAATATGAGGCTAGATTGATAATAATAAGAGTATAAGTACAGTAATTGTCGTTATATCGATCATATAAGCATAATATTGCTATAATATGAGTAGATTGATAATAATTAGAGTAATTAGGTATAGGTGATTGTCGTTCTCGATC
>NW_027474611.1:0-34428 GCF_050947335.1 Megachile rotundata | reverse complement strand
AATGTGACTCATATTATTAGCCATATTATGCTTATATGATCGATAGAACGACAATTACTATACTCATTACTCTTATTATTATCAATCTAACTCATATTATTAGCCATATTATGCTTATATGATCGATAGAACGACAATTACTATACTCACTACTGTTATTACTATCAATCTAACTCGTATTATTAGCCATGTTATGCTTATGTGATCGATAGAACGACAATTGCTATACTTATTACTCTTATTATTATCAATCTAACTCATATTATTAGCCATACTATGCTTATACGAGCGATAGAACGACAATTACTATACTTATTAGTCTTATTATTATCAATCTAACTCATATTATTAGCCATATTATGCTTATATGATCGATAGAACGACAATTACTATACTCATTACTCTTATTATTATCAATCTAACTCATATGATTAGCCATACTATGCTTGTATGATCGGTAGAACGATAATTACTATACTTATTACTCTTATTATTATCAATCTAGCTCATATTATTAGCCATATTATGCTTATATGATCGATAGAACGACAATTACTATACTCATTACTCGTATTGTTATCAATCTAACTCATATTATTAGCCATATTATGCTTATATGATCGATAGAACGACAATTACTATACTTATTACTCTTATTATTATCAATCTGACTCATATTATTAGCCATATTATGCTTATATGATCGATAGAACGACAATTACCATACTCATTACTCTTATTACTATCAATCTAACTCATATTATTAGCCATATTATGCTTATATGATCGATAGAACGACAATTACTATACTCATTACTCTTATTGTTATCAATCTAACTCATATTATTAGCCATATTATGCTTATATGATTGATAGAACGACAATTACTATACTTATTACACTCACTGTTATCAATCTAACTCATATTATTAACCATATTATGCAGATATGATCGATAGAACTACAACTACTATACTCATTACTCTTATTATTATCAATCTAACTCATATTATTAGCCATATTATGCTTATATGATTGATAGAACGACAATTACTATACTTATTACACTCACTGTTATCAATCTAACTCATATTATTAACCATATTATGCAGATATGATCGATAGAACTACAACTACTATACTCATTACTCTTATTATTATCAATCTAACTCATATTATTAGCCGTATTATGCTTATATGATCGACAGAACGACAATTACTATACTTATTACACTCACTATTATCAATCTAACTCATATTATTAACCATATTATGCAGATATGATCGATAGAACGACAATTACTATACTTATTACTCTTATTATTATCAATCTGACTCATATTATTAGCCATATTATGCTTATATGATCGATAGAACGACAATTACTATACTCATTACTCTTATTACTATCAATCTAACTCATATTATTAGCCATATTATGCTTATATGATCGATAGAACGACAATTACTATACTCATTACTCTTATTGTTATCAATCTAACTCATATTATTAGCCATATTATGCTTATATGATTGATAGAACGACAATTACTATACTTATTACACTCACTGTTATCAATCTAACTCATATTATTAACCATATTATGCAGATATGATCGATAGAACTACAACTACTATACTCATTACTCTTATTATTATCAATCTAACTCATATTATTAGCCATATTATGCTTATATGATTGATAGAACGACAATTACTATACTTATTACACTCACTGTTATCAATCTAACTCATATTATTAACCATATTATGCAGATATGATCGATAGAACTACAACTACTATACTCATTACTCTTATTATTATCAATCTAACTCATATTATTAGCCGTATTATGCTTATATGATCGACAGAACGACAATTACTATACTTATTACACTCACTATTATCAATCTAACTCATATTATTAACCATATTATGCAGATATGATCGATAGAACGACAATTACTATACTTATTACTCTTATTATTATCATTCTGACTCATATTATTAGCCATATTATGCTTATATGATCGATAGAACGACAATTACTATACTCATTACTCTTATTATTATCAATCTAACTCATATTATTAGCCATATTATGCTTGTATGATAGGTAGAACGATAATTACTATATTTATTACTCTTATTATTATCAATCTAACTCATATTATTAGCCATATTATGCTTATATGATCGATAGAACGACAATTACTATTCTTTTTACTCTTATTATTATCAATCTAACTCATATTATTAGCCATATTATGCTTATATGATCGATAGAACGACAATTACTATACTTATTAGTCTTATTATTATCAATCTAACTCATATTATTAGCCATATTATGCTTATATGATCGGTAGAAGTACAATTACTATACTTATTTCTCTTATTATTATCAATCTAACTCATATTATTAACCATATTATGCAGATATGATCGATAGAACTACAACTGCTATACTCATTACTCTTATTATTATCAATCTAACACATATTATTAGCCATATTATGCTTATATGATTGATAGAACGACAATTACTATACTTATTACACTCACTGTTATCAATCTAACTCATATTATTAACCATATTATGCAGATATGATCGATAGAACTACAACTACTATACTCATTGCTCCTATTATTATCAATCTAACTCACATTATTAGCCATATTATGCATATATGATCGATAGAACGACAATTACTATACTTATTACTCTTATTATTATCAATCTAACTCATATTATTAGCCGTATTATGCTTATATGATCGACAGAACGACAATTACTATACTTATTACACTCACTATTATCAATCTAACTCATATTATTAACCATATTATGAAGATATGATCGATAGAACGACAATTACTATACTTATTACTCTTATTATTATCAATCTGACTCATATTATTAGCCATATTATGCTTATATGATCGATAGAACGACAATTACTATACTCATTACTCTTATTATTATCAATCTAACTCATATTATTAGCCATATTATGCTTATATGATCGATAGAACGACAATTACTATACTCATTACTCTTATTGTTATCAATCTAACTCATATTATTAGCTATATTATGCTTATATGATCGATCGAACGACAATTACTACACTCACTACTGTTATTACTATCAATCTAACTCATATTATTAGCCATACTATGCTTATATGATCGTTAGAACGACAATTACTATACTTATTAGCCTTATTATTATCAATCTAACTCATATTATTAGCCATATTATGCTTATATGATCGATAGAACTACAACTACTATACTCATTACTCTTATTATTATCAATCTAACTCATATTATTAGCCATATTATGCTTATATGATCGATAGAACGACGATTACTATACTCATTACTCTTATTATTATCAACCTAAATCATATTGTTAGCCATATTATGCTTATATGATCGATAGAACTACATCTACTATACTCATTACTCTTATTATTATCAATCTAACTCATATTATTAGCCATATTATGCTTATATGATCGATAGAGCGACAATTACTATACGCATTACTCTTATTATTATCAATCTAACACATATTATTAGCCATATTATGCTTATATGATTGATAGAACGACAATTACTATACTTATTACACTCACTGTTATCAATCTAACTCGTATTATTAACCATATTATGCAGATATGATCGATAGAACGACAATAACTATACTCATTACTCTTATTATTATCAATCTAACTCATATTATTAGCAATATTATGCTTATATGATCGATAGAACGACAATTACTATACTTATTACTCTTATTATTATCAATCTAACTCATATTATTAGCCGTATTATGCTTATATGATCGACAGAACGACAATTACTTTACTTATTACACTCACTATTATCAATCTAACTCATATTATTAACCATATTATGCAGATATGATCGATAGAACGACAATTACTATACTCACTACTGTTATTACTATCAATCTAACTCGTATTATTAGCCATGTTATGCTTATGTGATCGATAGAACGACAATTGCTATACTTATTACTCTTATTATTATCAATCTAACTCATATTATTAGCCATACTATGCTTATACGAGCGATAGAACGACAATTACTATACTTATTAGTCTTATTATTATCAATCTAACTCCTATTAATAGCCATATTATGCTTATATGATCGATAGAACGACAATTACTATACTCATTACTCTTATTATTATCAATCTAACTCATATGATTAGCCATACTATGCTTGTATGATCGGTAGAACGATAATTACTATACTTATTACTCTTATTATTATCAATCTAGCTCATATTATTAGCCATATTATGCTTATATGATCGATAGAACTACAACTACTATACTCATTACTCTTATTATTATCAATCTAACTCATATTATTAGCCATATTATGCTTATATGATCGATAGAACGACGATTACTATACTCATTACTCTTATTATTATCAACCTAAATCATATTGTTAGCCATATTATGCTTATATGATCGATAGAACTACATCTACTATACTCATTACTCTTATTATTATCAATCTAACTCATATTATTAGCCATATTATGCAGATATGATCGATAGAACTACAACTACTATACTCATTGCTCCTATTATTATCAATCTAACTCACATTATTAGCCATATTATGCATATATGATCGATAGAACGACAATTACTATACTTATTACTCTTATTATTATCAATCTAACTCATATTATTAGCCGTATTATGCTTATATGATCGACAGAACGACAATTACTATACTTATTACACTCACTATTATCAATCTAACTCATATTATTAACCATATTATGAAGATATGATCGATAGAACGACAATTACTATACTTATTACTCTTATTATTATCAATCTGACTCATATTATTAGCCATATTATGCTTATATGATCGATAGAACGACAATTACTATACTCATTACTCTTATTATTATCAATCTAACTCATATTATTAGCCATATTATGCTTATATGATCGATAGAACGACAATTACTATACTCATTACTCTTATTGTTATCAATCTAACTCATATTATTAGCTATATTATGCTTATATGATCGATCGAACGACAATTACTACACTCACTACTGTTATTACTATCAATCTAACTCATATTATTAGCCATACTATGCTTATATGATCGTTAGAACGACAATTACTATACTTATTAGCCTTATTATTATCAATCTAACTCATATTATTAGCCATATTATGCTTATATGATCGATAGAACTACAACTACTATACTCATTACTCTTATTATTATCAATCTAACTCATATTATTAGCCATATTATGCTTATATGATCGATAGAACGACGATTACTATACTCATTACTCTTATTATTATCAACCTAAATCATATTGTTAGCCATATTATGCTTATATGATCGATAGAACTACATCTACTATACTCATTACTCTTATTATTATCAATCTAACTCATATTATTAGCCATATTATGCTTATATGATCGATAGAGCGACAATTACTATACGCATTACTCTTATTATTATCAATCTAACACATATTATTAGCCATATTATGCTTATATGATTGATAGAACGACAATTACTATACTTATTACACTCACTGTTATCAATCTAACTCGTATTATTAACCATATTATGCAGATATGATCGATAGAACGACAATAACTATACTCATTACTCTTATTATTATCAATCTAACTCATATTATTAGCAATATTATGCTTATATGATCGATAGAACGACAATTACTATACTTATTACTCTTATTATTATCAATCTAACTCATATTATTAGCCGTATTATGCTTATATGATCGACAGAACGACAATTACTTTACTTATTACACTCACTATTATCAATCTAACTCATATTATTAACCATATTATGCAGATATGATCGATAGAACGACAATTACTATACTCACTACTGTTATTACTATCAATCTAACTCGTATTATTAGCCATGTTATGCTTATGTGATCGATAGAACGACAATTGCTATACTTATTACTCTTATTATTATCAATCTAACTCATATTATTAGCCATACTATGCTTATACGAGCGATAGAACGACAATTACTATACTTATTAGTCTTATTATTATCAATCTAACTCCTATTAATAGCCATATTATGCTTATATGATCGATAGAACGACAATTACTATACTCATTACTCTTATTATTATCAATCTAACTCATATGATTAGCCATACTATGCTTGTATGATCGGTAGAACGATAATTACTATACTTATTACTCTTATTATTATCAATCTAGCTCATATTATTAGCCATATTATGCTTATATGATCGATAGAACTACAACTACTATACTCATTACTCTTATTATTATCAATCTAACTCATATTATTAGCCATATTATGCTTATATGATCGATAGAACGACGATTACTATACTCATTACTCTTATTATTATCAACCTAAATCATATTGTTAGCCATATTATGCTTATATGATCGATAGAACTACATCTACTATACTCATTACTCTTATTATTATCAATCTAACTCATATTATTAGCCATATTATGCTTATATGATCGATAGAGCGACAATTACTATACGCATTACTCTTATTATTATCAATCTAACACATATTATTAGCCATATTATGCTTATATGATTGATAGAACGACAATTACTATACTTATTACACTCACTGTTATCAATCTAACTCGTATTATTAACCATATTATGCAGATATGATCGATAGAACGACAATAACTATACTCATTACTCTTATTATTATCAATCTAACTCATATTATTAGCAATATTATGCTTATATGATCGATAGAACGACAATTACTATACTTATTACTCTTATTATTATCAATCTAACTCATATTATTAGCCGTATTATGCTTATATGATCGACAGAACGACAATTACTTTACTTATTACACTCACTATTATCAATCTAACTCATATTATTAACCATATTATGCAGATATGATCGATAGAACGACAATTACTATACTCACTACTGTTATTACTATCAATCTAACTCGTATTATTAGCCATGTTATGCTTATGTGATCGATAGAACGACAATTGCTATACTTATTACTCTTATTATTATCAATCTAACTCATATTATTAGCCATACTATGCTTATACGAGCGATAGAACGACAATTACTATACTTATTAGTCTTATTATTATCAATCTAACTCCTATTAATAGCCATATTATGCTTATATGATCGATAGAACGACAATTACTATACTCATTACTCTTATTATTATCAATCTAACTCATATGATTAGCCATACTATGCTTGTATGATCGGTAGAACGATAATTACTATACTTATTACTCTTATTATTATCAATCTAGCTCATATTATTAGCCATATTATGCTTATATGATCGATAGAACGACAATTACTATACTCATTACTCGTATTGTTATCAATCTAACTCATATTATTAGCCATATTATGCTTATATGATCGATAGAACAACAATTACTATACTTATTACTCTTATTATTATCAATCTGACTCATATTATTAGCCATATTATGCTTATATGATCGATAGAACGACAATTACCATACTCATTACTCTTATTACTATCAATCTAACTCATATTATTAGCCATATTATGCTTATATGATCGATAGAACGACAATTACTATACTCATTACTCTTATTATTATCAATCTAACTCATATTATTAGCCATATTATGCTCATATGATCGATAGAACGACAATTACTATACTTATTACTCTAATTATTATCAATCTGACTCATATTATTAGCCGTATTATGCTTATATGATCGATAGAACGACAATTACTATACTTATTACTCTTATTATTATCAATCTGACTCATATTATTAGCCGTATTATGCTTATATGATCGATAGAACGACAATTACTATACTTATTACTCTTATTATTATCAATCTAACTCACATTATTAGCCATATTATGCTTATATGATCGATAGAACGACAATTACTATACTTATTACTCTTATTATTATCAATCTGACTCATATTATTAGGCGTATTATGCTTATATGATCGATAGAACGACAATTACTATACTTATTACTCTTATTATTATCAATCTGACTCATATTATTAGCCGTATTATGCTTATATGATCGATAGAACGACAATTACTATACTTATTAGTCTTATTATTATCAATCTAACTCATATTATTAGCCATATTATGCTTATATGATCGGTAGAACTACAATTACTATACTTATTTCTCTTATTATTATCAATCTAACTCATATTATTAACCATACTATACAGATATGATCGATAGAACTACAACTACTATACTCATTACTCTTATTATTATCAATCTAACTCATATTATTAACCATATTATGCAGATATGATCGATAGAACGACAATAACTATACTCATTACTCTTATTATTATCAATCTAACTATTATTATTAGCAATATTATGCTTATATGATCGATAGAACGACAATTACTATACTTATTACTCATATTATTATCAATCTGACTCATATTATTAGCCGTATTATGCTTATATGATCGACAGAACGACAATTACTATACTTATTACACTCACTATTATCAATCTAACTCATATTATTAACCATATTATGCAGATATGATCGATAGAACGACAATTACTATACTTATTACTCTTATTATTATCAATCTGACTCATATTATTAGCCATATTATGCTTATATGATCGATAGAACGACAATTACTATACTCATTACTCTTATTATTATCAATCTAACTCATATTATTAGCCATATTATGCTTATATGATCGATAGAACGACAATTACTATACTTATTACTCTTATTATTATCAATCTGACTCATATTATTAGCCGTATTATGCTTATATGATCGATAGAACGACAATTACTATACTTATTACTCTTATTATTATCAATCTGACTCATATTATTAGCCGTATTATGCTTATATGATCGATAGAACGACAATTACTATACTTATTAGTCCTATTATTATCAATCTAACTCATATTATTAGCCATATTATGCTTATATGATCGATAGAACGACAATTACTATACTCATTACTCTTATTGTTATCAATCTAACTCATATTATTAGCCATATTATGCTTATATGATCGATAGAACGACAATTACTATACTCACTACTGTTATTACTATCAATCTAACTCGTATTATTAGCCATATTATGCTTGTATGATAGGTAGAACGATAATTACTATATTTATTACTTTTATTATTATCAATCTAACTCATATTATTAGCCATATTATGCTTATATGATCGATAAAACGCCAATTACTATTCTTTTTACTCTTATTATTATCAATCTAACTCATATTATTAGCCATATTATGCTTATATGATCGATAGAACGACAATTACTATACTTATTAGTCTTATTATTATCAATCTAACTCATATTATTAGCCATATTATGCTTATATGATCGGTAGAAGTACAATTACTATACTTATTTCTCTTATTATTATCAATCTAACTCATATTATTAACCATATTATGCAGATATGATCGATAGAACTACAACTGCTATACTCATTACTCTTATTATTATCAATCTAACACATATTATTAGCCATATTATGCTTATATGATTGATAGAACGACAATTACTATACTTATTACACTCACTGTTATCAATCTAACTCATATTATTAACCATATTATGCAGATATGATCGATAGAACGACAATTACTATACCTATTACTCTTATTATTATCAATGTGACTCATATTATTAGCCATATTATGCTTATATGATCGATAGAACGACAATTACTATACTCATTACTCTTATTATTATCAATCTAACTCATATTATTAGCCATATTATGCTTATATGATCGATAGAACGACAATTACTATACTCACTACTGTTATTACTATCAATCTAACTCGTATTATTAGCCATGTTATGCTTATGTGATCGATAGAACGACAATTGCTATACTTATTACTCTTATTATTATCAATCTAACTCATATTATTAGCCATACTATGCTTATACGAGCGATAGAACGACAATTACTATACTTATTAGTCTTATTATTATCAATCTAACTCCTATTATTAGCCATATTATGCTTATATGATCGATAGAACGACAATTACTATACTCATTACTCTTATTATTATCAATCTAACTCATATGATTAGCCATACTATGCTTGTATGATCGGTAGAACGATAATTACTATACTTATTACTCTTATTATTATCAATCTAGCTCATATTATTAGCCATATTATGCTTATATGATCGATAGAACGACAATTACTATACTCATTACTCGTATTGTTATCAATCTAACTCATATTATTAGCCATATTATGCTTATATGATCGATAGAACGACAATTACTATACTTATTACTCTTATTATTATCAATCTAACTCATATTATTAACCATATTATGCAGATATGATCGATAGAACGACAATTACTATACTTATTACTCTTATTATTATCAATGTGACTCATATTATTAGCCATATTATGCTTATATGATCGATAGAACGACAATTACCATACTCATTACTCTTATTACTATCAATCTAACTCATATTATTAGCCATATTATGCTTATATGATCGATAGAGCGACAATTACTATACTCATTACTCTTATTGTTATCAATCTGACTCATATTATTAGGCGTATTATGCTTATATGATCGATAGAACGACAATTACTATACTTATTACTCTTATTATTATCAATCTGACTCATATTATTAGCCGTATTATGCTTATATGATCGATAGAACGACAATTACTATACTTATTAGTCTTATTATTATCAATCTAACTCATATTATTAGCCATATTATGCTTATATGATCGGTAGAACTACAATTACTATACTTATTTCTCTTATTATTATCAATCTAACTCATATTATTAACCATACTATACAGATATGATCGATAGAACTACAACTACTATACTCATTACTCTTATTATTATCAATCTAACTCATATTATTAACCATATTATGCAGATATGATCGATAGAACGACAATAACTATACTCATTACTCTTATTATTATCAATCTAACTATTATTATTAGCAATATTATGCTTATATGATCGATAGAACGACAATTACTATACATATTACTCATATTATTATCAATCTGACTCATATTATTAGCCGTATTATGCTTATATGATCGACAGAACGACAATTACTATACTTATTACACTCACTATTATCAATCTAACTCATATTATTAACCATATTATGCAGATATGATCGATAGAACGACAATTACTATACTTATTACTCTTATTATTATCAATCTGACTCATATTATTAGCCATATTATGCTTATATGATCGATAGAACGACAATTACTATACTCATTACTCTTATTATTATCAATCTAACTCATATTATTAGCCATATTATGCTTATATGATCGATAGAACGACAATTACTATACTTATTACTCTTATTATTATCAATCTGACTCATATTATTAGCCGTATTATGCTTATATGATCGATAGAACGACAATTACTATACTTATTACTCTTATTATTATCAATCTGACTCATATTATTAGCCGTATTATGCTTATATGATCGATAGAACGACAATTACTATACTTATTAGTCCTATTATTATCAATCTAACTCATATTATTAGCCATATTATGCTTATATGATCGATAGAACGACAATTACTATACTCATTACTCTTATTGTTATCAATCTAACTCATATTATTAGCCATATTATGCTTATATGATCGATAGAACGACAATTACTATACTCACTACTGTTATTACTATCAATCTAACTCGTATTATTAGCCATATTATGCTTGTATGATAGGTAGAACGATAATTACTATATTTATTACTTTTATTATTATCAATCTAACTCATATTATTAGCCATATTATGCTTATATGATCGATAAAACGCCAATTACTATTCTTTTTACTCTTATTATTATCAATCTAACTCATATTATTAGCCATATTATGCTTATATGATCGATAGAACGACAATTACTATACTTATTAGTCTTATTATTATCAATCTAACTCATATTATTAGCCATATTATGCTTATATGATCGGTAGAAGTACAATTACTATACTTATTTCTCTTATTATTATCAATCTAACTCATATTATTAACCATATTATGCAGATATGATCGATAGAACTACAACTGCTATACTCATTACTCTTATTATTATCAATCTAACACATATTATTAGCCATATTATGCTTATATGATTGATAGAACGACAATTACTATACTTATTACACTCACTGTTATCAATCTAACTCATATTATTAACCATATTATGCAGATATGATCGATAGAACGACAATTACTATACCTATTACTCTTATTATTATCAATGTGACTCATATTATTAGCCATATTATGCTTATATGATCGATAGAACGACAATTACTATACTCATTACTCTTATTATTATCAATCTAACTCATATTATTAGCCATATTATGCTTATATGATCGATAGAACGACAATTACTATACTCACTACTGTTATTACTATCAATCTAACTCGTATTATTAGCCATGTTATGCTTATGTGATCGATAGAACGACAATTGCTATACTTATTACTCTTATTATTATCAATCTAACTCATATTATTAGCCATACTATGCTTATACGAGCGATAGAACGACAATTACTATACTTATTAGTCTTATTATTATCAATCTAACTCCTATTATTAGCCATATTATGCTTATATGATCGATAGAACGACAATTACTATACTCATTACTCTTATTATTATCAATCTAACTCATATGATTAGCCATACTATGCTTGTATGATCGGTAGAACGATAATTACTATACTTATTACTCTTATTATTATCAATCTAGCTCATATTATTAGCCATATTATGCTTATATGATCGATAGAACGACAATTACTATACTCATTACTCGTATTGTTACCAATCTAACTCATATTATTAGCCATATTATGCTTATATGATCGATAGAACGACAATTACTATACTTATTACTCTTATTATTATCAATGTGACTCATATTATTAGCCATATTATGCTTATATGATCGATAGAACGACAATTACCATACTCATTACTCTTATTACTATCAATCTAACTCATATTATTAGCCATATTATGCTTATATGATCGATAGAACGACAATTACTATACTCATTACTCTTATTGTTATCAATCTAACTCATATTATTAGCCATATTATGCTTATATGATTGATAGAACGACAATTACTATACTTATTACACTCACTGTTATCAATCTAACTCATATTATTAACCATATTATGCAGATATGATCGATAGAACTACAACTACTATACTCATTACTCTTATTATTATCAATCTAACTCATATTATTAGCCATATTATGCTTATGTGATCGATAGAACGACAATTACTATACTTATTACTCTTATTATTATCAATCTAACTCATATTATTAGCCATATTATGCTTATATGATTGATAGAACGACAATTACTATACTTATTACACTCACTGTTATCAATCTAACTCATATTATTAACCATATTATGCAGATATGATCGATGGAACTACAACTACTATACTCATTACTCTTATTATTATCAATCTAACTCATATTATTAGCCATATTATGCTTATATGATCGATAGAACGACATGTACTATACTCATTACTCTTATTGTTATCAATCTAACTCATATGATTAGCCTTATTATGCTTGTATGATCGGTAGAACGATAATTACTATACTTATTACTCTTATTATTATCAATCTAACTCGTATTATTAGCCATATTATGCTTATATGATCGATAGAGCGACAATTACTATACTCATTACTCTTATTGTTATCAATCTAACTCATATTATTAGCCATATTATGCTTATATGATCGATAGAACGACAATTACTATACTCACTACTGTTATTACTATCAATCTAACTCGTATTATTAGCCATATTATGCTTGTATGATAGGTAGAACGATAATTACTATACTTATTACTCTTATTATTATCAATCTAACTCATATTATTAACCATATTATGCTTATATGATCGATAGAACGACAATTACTATTCTCTTTACTCTTATTATTATCAATCTAACTCATATTATTAGCCATATTATGCTTATATGATCGGTAGAACTACAATTACTATACTTATTTCTCTTATTATTATCAATCTAACTCATATTATTAACCATATTATACAGATATGATCGATAGAACTACAACTACTATACTCATTACTCTTATTATTATCAATCTAACACATATTATTAGCCTTATTATGCTTATATGATTGATAGAACGACAATTACTATACTTATTACACTCACTGTTATCAATCTAACTCATATTATTAACCATATTATGCAGATATGATCGATAGAACGACAATAACTATACTCATTACTCTTATTATTATCAATCTAACTATTATTATTAGCAATATTATGCTTATATGATCGATAGAACGACAATTACTATACTTATTACTCTTATTATTATCAATCTGACTCATATTATTAGCCGTATTATGCTTATATGATCGACAGAACGACAATTACTATACTTATTACACTCACTATTATCAATCTAACTCATATTATTAACCATATTATGCAGATATGATCGATAGAACGACAATTACTATACTTATTACTCTTATTATTATCAATCTGACTCATATTATTAGCCATATTATGCTTATATGATCGATAGAACGACAATTACTATACTCATTACTCTTATTATTATCAATCTAACTCATATTATTAGCCATATTATGCTTATATGATCGATAGAACTACAATTACTATACTTATTACTCTTATTATTATCAATCTGACTCATATTATTTGCCGTATTATGCTTATATGATCGATAGAACGACAATTACTATACTTATTACTCTTATTATTATCAATCTGACTCATATTATTAGCCGTATTATGCTTATATGATCGATAGAACGACAATTACTATACTTATTAGTCTTATTATTATCAATCTAACTCATATTATTAGCCATATTATGCTTATATGAGCGATAGAACGACAATTACTATACTCATTACTCTTATTGTTATCAATCTAACTCATATTATTAGCCATATTATGCTTATATGATCGATAGAACGACAATTACTATACTCACTACTGTTATTACTATCAATCTAACTCGTATTATTAGCCATGTTATGCTTATGTGATCGATAGAACGACAATTGCTATACTTATTACTCTTATTATTATCAATCTAACTCATATTATTAGCCATACTATGCTTATACGAGCGATAGAACGACAATTACTATACTTATTAGTCTTATTATTATCAATCTAACTCCTATTATTAGCCATATTATGCTTATATGATCGATAGAACGACAATTACTATACTCATTACTCTTATTATTATCAATCTAACTCATATGATTAGCCATACTATGCTTGTATGATCGGTAGAACGATAATTACTATACTTATTACTCTTATTATTATCAATCTAGCTCATATTATTAGCCATATTATGCTTATATGATCGATAGAACGACAATTACTATACTCATTACTCGTATTGTTATCAATCTAACTCATATTATTAGCCATATTATGCTTATATGATCGATAGAACGACAATTACTATACTTATTACTCCTATTATTATCAATGTGACTCATATTATTAGCCATATTATGCTTATATGATCGATAGAACGACAATTACCATACTCATTACTCTTATTACTATCAATCTAACTCATATTATTAACCATATTATGCAGATATGATCGATAGAACTACAACTACTATACTCATTACTCTTATTATTATCAATCTAACTCATATTATTAGCCATATTATGCTTATATGATCGATAGAACGACAATTACTATACTCATTACTCTTATTGTTATCAATTTAACTCATATTATTAGCCATATTATGCTTATATGATTGATAGAACGACAATTACTATACTTATTACACTCACTGTTATCAATCTAACTCATATTATTAACCATATTATGCAGATATGATCGATAGAACTACAACTACTATACTCATTACTCTTATTATTATCAATCTAACTCATATTATTAGCCATATTATGCTTATGTGATCGATAGAACGACAATTACTATACTTATTACTCTTATTATTATCAATCTAACTCATATTATTAGCCGTATTATGCTTATATGATCGACAGGACGACAATTACTATACTTATTACACTAACTGTTATCAATCAAACTCATATTATTAACCATATTATGCAGATATGATCGATAGAACGACAATAACTATACTCATTACTCTTATTATTATCAATCTAACTATTATTATTAGCAATATTATGCTTATATGATCGATAGAACGACAATTACTATACTCATTACTCTTATTATTATCAATCTAACTCATATTATTAGCCATATTATGCTTATGTGATCGATAGAACGACAATTACTATACTTATTACTCTTATTATTATCAATCTAACTCATATTATTAGCCATATTATGCTTATGTGATCGATAGAACGACAATTACTATACTTATTACTCTTATTATTATCAATCTAACTCATATTATTAGCCATATTATGCTTATATGATTGATAGAACGACAATTACTATACTTATTACACTCACTGTTATCAATCTAACTCATATTATTAACCATATTATGCAGATATGATCGATGGAACTACAACTACTATACTCATTACTCTTATTATTATCAATCTAACTCATATTATTAGCCATATTATGCTTATATGATCGATAGAACGACATGTACTATACTCATTACTCTTATTGTTATCAATCTAACTCATATGATTAGCCTTATTATGCTTGTATGATCGGTAGAACGATAATTACTATACTTATTACTCTTATTATTATCAATCTAGCTCATATTATTAGCCATATTATGCTTATATGATCGATAGAACGACAATTACTATACTCATTACTCGTATTGTTATCAATCTAACTCATATTATTAGCCATATTATGCTTATGTGATCGATAGAACGACAATTACTATACTTATTACTCTTATTATTATCAATCTAACTCATATTATTAACCATATTATGCAGATATGATCGATAGAACGACAATTACTATACTTATTACTCTTATTATTATCAATGTGACTCATATTATTAGCCATATTATGCTTATATGATCGATAGAACGACAATTACCATACTCATTACTCTTATTACTATCAATCTAACTCGTATTATTAGCCATATTATGCTTGTATGATAGGTAGAACGATAATTACTATACTTATTACTCTTATTATTATCAATCTAACTCATATTATTAACCATATTATGCTTATATGATCGATAGAACGACAATTACTATTCTCTTTACTCTTATTATTATCAATCTAACTCATATTATTAGCCATATTATGCTTATATGATCGGTAGAACTACAATTACTATACTTATTTCTCTTATTATTATCAATCTAACTCATATTATTAACCATATTATACAGATATGATCGATAGAACTACAACTACTATACTCATTACTCTTATTATTATCAATCTAACACATATTATTAGCCTTATTATGCTTATATGATTGATAGAACGACAATTACTATACTTATTACACTCACTGTTATCAATCTAACTCATATTATTAACCATATTATGCAGATATGATCGATAGAACGACAATAACTATACTCATTACTCTTATTATTATCAATCTAACTATTATTATTAGCAATATTATGCTTATATGATCGATAGAACGACAATTACTATACTTATTACTCTTATTATTATCAATCTGACTCATATTATTAGCCGTATTATGCTTATATGATCGACAGAACGACAATTACTATACTTATTACACTCACTATTATCAATCTAACTCATATTATTAACCATATTATGCAGATATGATCGATAGAACGACAATTACTATACTTATTACTCTTATTATTATCAATCTGACTCATATTATTAGCCATATTATGCTTATATGATCGATAGAACGACAATTACTATACTCATTACTCTTATTATTATCAATCTAACTCATATTATTAGCCATATTATGCTTATATGATCGATAGAACGACAATTACTATACTTATTACTCTTATTATTATCAATCTGACTCATATTATTAGCCGTATTATGCTTATATGATCGATAGAACGACAATTACTATACTTATTACTCTTATTATTATCAATCTGACTCATATTATTAGCCGTATTATGCTTATATGATCGATAGAACGACAATTACTATACTTATTAGTCTTATTATTATCAATCTAACTCATATTATTAGCCATATTATGCTTATATGATCGATAGAACGACAATTACTATACTCATTACTCTTATTGTTATCAATCTAACTCATATTATTAGCCATATTATGCTTATATGATCGATAGAACGACAATTACTATACTCACTACTGTTATTACTATCAATCTAACTCGTATTATTAGCCATGTTATGCTTATGTGATCGATAGAACGACAATTGCTATACTTATTACTCTTATTATTATCAATCTAACTCATATTATTAGCCATACTATGCTTATACGAGCGATAGAACGACAATTACTATACTTATTAGTCTTATTATTATCAATCTAACTCCTATTATTAGCCATATTATGCTTATATGATCGATAGAACGACAATTACCATACTCATTACTCTTATTACTATCAATCTAACTCATATTATTAGCCATATTATGCTTATATGATCGATAGAACGACAATTACTATACTCATTACTCGTATTGTTATCAATCTAACTCATATTATTAGCCATATTATGCTTATATGATCGATAGAACGACAATTACTATACTTATTACTCTTATTATTATCAATGTGACTCATATTATTAGCCATATTATGCTTATATGATCGATAGAACGACAATTACCATACTCATTACTCTTATTACTATCAATCTAACTCATATTATTAACCATATTATGCAGATATGATCGATAGAACTACAACTACTATACTCATTACTCTTATTATTATCAATCTAACTCATATTATTAGCCATATTATGCTTATATGATCGATAGAACGACAATTACTATACTCATTACTCTTATTGTTATCAATTTAACTCATATTATTAGCCATATTATGCTTATATGATTGATAGAACGACAATTACTATACTTATTACACTCACTGTTATCAATCTAACTCATATTATTAACCATATTATGCAGATATGATCGATAGAACTACAACTACTATACTCATTACTCTTATTATTATCAATCTAACTCATATTATTAGCCATATTATGCTTATGTGATCGATAGAACGACAATTACTATACTTATTACTCTTATTATTATCAATCTAACTCATATTATTAGCCGTATTATGCTTATATGATCGACAGAACGACAATTACTATACTTATTACACTCACTATTATCAATCTAACTCATATTATTAAGCATATTATGCAGATATGATCGATAGAACGACAATTACTATACTTATTACTCTTATTATTATCAATGTGACTCATATTATTAGCCATATTATGCTTATATGATCGATAGAACGACAATTACTATACTCATTACTCTTATTATTATCAATCTAACTCATATTATTAGCCATATTATGCTTATATGATCGATAGAACGACAATTACTATACTCACTACTGTTATTACTATCAATCTAACTCGTATTATTAGCCATGTTATGCTTATGTGATCGATAGAACGACAATTGCTATACTCATTACTCTTATTATTATCAATCTAACTCATATTATTAGCCATACTATGCTTATACGAGCGATAGAACGACAATTACTATACTTATTAGTCTTATTATTATCAATCTAACTCCTATTATTAGCCATATTATGCTTATATGATCGATAGAACGACAATTACTATACTCATTACTCTTATTATTATCAATCTAACTCATATGATTAGCCATACTATGCTTGTATGATCGGTAGAACGATAATTACTATACTTATTACTCTTATTATTATCAATCTAGCTCATATTATTAGCCATATTATGCTTATATGATCGATAGAACGACAATTACTATACTCATTACTCGTATTGTTATCAATCTAACTCATATTATTAGCCATATTATCCTTATATGATCGATAGAACGCCAATTACTATACTTATTACTCTTATTATTATCAATCTAACTCATATTATTAACCATATTATGCAGATATGATCGATAGAACGACAATTACTATACTTATTACTCTTATTATTATCAATGTGACTCATATTATTAGCCATATTATGCTTATATGATCGATAGAACGACAATTACCATACTCATTACTCTTATTACTATCAATCTAACTCATATTATTAGCCATATTATGCTTATATGATCGATAGAACGACAATTACTATACTCATTACTCTTATTGTTATCAATCTAACTCATATTATTAGCCATATTATGCTTATATGATTGATAGAACGACAATTACTATACTTATTACACTCACTGTTATCAATCTAACTCATATTATTAACCATATTATGCAGATATGATCGATAGAACTACAACTACTATACTCATTACTCTTATTATTATCAATCTAACTCATATTATTAGCCATATTATGCTTATGTGATCGATAGAACGACAATTACTATACTTATTACTCTTATTATTATCAATCTAACTCATATTATTAGCCATATTATGCTTATATGATTGATAGAACGACAATTACTATACTTATTACACTCACTGTTATCAATCTAACTCATATTATTAACCATATTATGCAGATATGATCGATGGAACTACAACTGCTATACTCATTACTCTTATTATTATCAATCTAACTCATATTATTAGCCATATTATGCTTATATGATCGATAGAACGACATGTACTATACTCATTACTCTTATTGTTATCAATCTAACTCATATGATTAGCCCTATTATGCTTGTATGATCGGTAGAACGATAATTACTATACTTATTACTCTTATTATTATCAATCTAACTCGTATTATTAGCCATATTATGCTTATATGATCGATAGAGCGACAATTACTATACTCATTACTCTTATTGTTATCAATCTAACTCATATTATTAGCCATATTATGCTTATATGATCGATAGAACGACAATTACTATACTCACTACTGTTATTACTATCAATCTAACTCGTATTATTAGCCATATTATGCTTGTATGATAGGTAGAACGATAATTACTATACTTATTACTCTTATTATTATCAATCTAACTCATATTATTAACCATATTATGCTTATATGATCGATAGAACGACAATTACTATTCTCTTTACTCTTATTATTATCAATCTAACTCATATTATTAGCCATATTATGCTTATATGATCGATAGAACGACAATTACTATACTTATTAGTCTTATTATTATCAATCTAATTCATATTATTAGCCATATTATGCTTATATGATCGGTAGAACTACAATTACTATACTTATTAGTCTTATTATTATCAATCTAACTCATATTATTAGCCATATTATGCTTATATGATCGGTAGAACTACAATTACTATACTTATTTCTCTTATTATTATCAATCTAACTCATATTATTAACCATATTATACAGATATGATCGATAGAACTACAACTACTATACTCATTACTCTTATTATTATCAATCTAACTCATATGATTAGCCATACTATGCTTGTATGATCGGTCGAACGATAATTACTATACTTATTACTCTTATTATTATCAATCTAGCTCATACTATTAGCCATATTATGCTTATATGATCGATAGAACGACAATTACTATACTTATTACTCTTATTATTATCAATCTAACTCATATTATTAACCATATTATGCAGATATGATCGATAGAACGACAATTACTATACTTATTACTCTTATTATTATCAATGTGACTCATATTATTAGCCATATTATGCTTATATGATCGATAGAACGACAATTACCATACTCATTACTCTTATTACTATCAATCTAACTCATATTATTAGCCATATTATGCTTATATGATCGATAGAACGACAATTACTATACTCATTACTCTTATTGTTATCAATCTAACTCATATTATTAGCCATATTATGCTTATATGATTGATAGAACGACAATTACTATACTTATTACACTCACTGTTATCAATCTAACTCATATTATTAACCATATTATGCAGATATGATCGATGGAACTACAACTACTATACTCATTACTCTTATTATTATCAATCTAACTCATATTATTAGCCATATTATGCTTATGTGATCGATAGAACGACAATTAATATACTTATTACTCCTATTATTATCAATCTAACACAGATTATTAGCCATATTATGCTTATATGATTGATAGAACGACAATTACTATACTTATTACACTCACTGTTATCAATCTAACTCATATTATTAACCATATTATGCAGATATGATCGATGGAACTACAACTACTATACTCATTACTCTTATTATTATCAATCTAACTCATATTATTAGCCATATTATGCTTATATGATCGATAGAACGACATGTACTATACTCATTACTCTTATTGTTATCAATCTAACTCATATGATTAGACTTATTATGCTTGTATGATCGGTAGAACGATAATTACTATACTTATTACTCTTATTATTATCAATCTAACTCGTATTATTAGCCATATTATGCTTATATGATCGATAGAGCGACAATTACTATACTCATTACTCTTATTGTTATCAATCGAACTCATATTATTAGCCATATTATGCTTATATGATCGATAGAACGACAATTACTATACTCACTACTGTTATTACTATCAATCTAACTCGTATTATTAGCCATATTATGCTTGTATGATAGGTAGAACGATAATTACTATACTTATTACTCTTATTATTATCAATCTAACTCATATTATTAACCATATTATGCTTATATGATCGATAGAACGACAATTACTATTCTCTTTACTCTTATTATTATCAATCTAACTCATATTATTAGCCATATTATGCTTATATGATCGATAGAACGACAATTACTATACTTATTAGTCTTATTATTATCAATCTAACTCATATTATTAGCCATATTATGCTTATATGATCGGTAGAACTACAATTAGTATACTTATTAGTCTTATTATTATCAATCTAACTCATATTATTAGCCATATTATGCTTATATGATCGGTAGAACTACAATTACTATACTTATTTCTCTTATTATTATCAATCTAACTCATATTATTAACCATATTATACAGATATGATCGATGGAACTACAACTACTATACTCATTACTCTTATTATTATCAATCTAACACATATTATTAGCCTTATTATGCTTATATGATTGATAGAACGACAATTACTATACTTATTACACTAACTGTTATCAATCAAACTCATATTATTAACCATATTATGCAGATATGATCGATAGAACGACAATAACTATACTCATTACTCTTATTATTATCAATCTAACTATTATTATTAGCAATATTATGCTTATATGATCGATAGAACGACAATTACTATACTCATTACTCTTATTATTATCAATCTAACTCATATTATTAGCCATATTATGCTTATGTGATCGATAGAACGACAATTACTATACTTATTACTCTTATTATTATCAATCTAACTCATATTATTAGCCATATTATGCTTATATGATTGATAGAACGACAATTACTATACTTATTACACTCACTGTTATCAATCTAACTCATATTATTAACCATATTATGCAGATATGATCGATGGAACTACAACTACTATACTCATTACTCTTATTATTATCAATCTAACTCATATTATTAGCCATATTATGCTTATATGATCGATAGAACGACATGTACTATACTCATTACTCTTATTGTTATCAATCTAACTCATATTATTAGCCATATTATGCTTATATGATCGATAGAACGACAATTACTATACTCACTACTGTTATTACTATCAATCTAACTCGTATTATTAGCCATATTATGCTTGTATGATAGGTAGAACGATAATTACTACACTTATTACTCTTATTATTATCAATCTAACTCATATTATTAACCATATTATGCTTATATGATCGATAGAACGACAATTACTATTCTCTTTACTCTTATTATTATCAATCTAACTCATATTATTAGCCATATTATGCTTATATGATCGGTAGAACTACAATTACTATACTTATTTCTCTTATTATTATCAATCTAACTCATATTATTAACCATATTATACAGATATGATCGATAGAACTACAACTACTATACTCATTACTCTTATTATTATCAATCTAACACATATTATTAGCCTTATTATGCTTATATGATTGATAGAACGACAATTACTATACTTATTACACTCACTGTTATCAATCTAACTCATATTATTAACCATATTATGCAGATATGATCGATAGAACGACAATAACTATACTCATTACTCTTATTATTATCAATCTAACTATTATTATTAGCAATATTATGCTTATATGATCGATAGAACGACAATTACTATACTTATTACTCTTATTATTATCAATCTGACTCATATTATTAGCCGTATTATGCTTATATGATCGACAGAACGACAATTACTATACTTATTACACTCACTATTATCAATCTAACTCATATTATTAACCATATTATGCAGATATGATCGATAGAACGACAATTACTATACTTATTACTCTTATTATTATCAATCTGACTCATATTATTAGCCATATTATGCTTATATGATCGATAGAACGACAATTACTATACTCATTACTCTTATTATTATCAATCTAACTCATATTATTAGCCATATTATGCTTATATGATCGATAGAACGACAATTACTATACTTATTACTCTTATTATTATCAATCTGACTCATATTATTAGCCGTATTATGCTTATATGATCGATAGAACGACAATTACTATACTTATTACTCTTATTATTATCAATCTGACTCATATTATTAGCCGTATTATGCTTATATGATCGATAGAACGACAATTACTATACTTATTAGTCCTATTATTATCAATCTAACTCATATTATTAGCCATATTATGCTTATATGATCGATAGAACGACAATTACTATACTCATTACTCTTATTGTTATCAATCTAACTCATATTATTAGCCATATTATGCTTATATGATCGATAGAACGACAATTACTATACTCACTACTGTTATTACTATCATTCTAACTCGTATTATTAGCCATATTATGCTTATATGATCGATAGAACGACAATTACTATACTCATTACTCTTATTATTATCAATCTAACTCATATTATTAGCCATATTATGCTTATATGATCGATAGATCGACAATTACTATACTTATTACTCTCATTATTATCAATCTGACTCATATTATTAGCCGTATTATGCTTATATGATCGATAGAACGACAATTACTATACTTATTACTCTTATTATTATCAATCTGACTCATATTATTAGCCATATTATGCTTGTATGATAGGTAGAACGATAATTACTATATTTATTACTCTTATTATTATCAATCTAACTCATATTATTAGCCATATTATGCTTATATGATCGATAGAACGACAATTACTATACTTATTTCTCTTATTATTATCAATCTAACTCATATTATTAACCATATTATACAGATATGATCGATGGAACTACAACTACTATACTCATTACTCTTATTATTATCAATCTAACACATATTATTAGCCTTATTATGCTTATATGATTGATAGAACGACAATTACTATACTTATTACACTAACTGTTATCAATCAAACTCATAGTATTAACCATATTATGCAGATATGATCGATAGAACGACAATAACTATACTCATTACTCTTATTATTATCAATCTAACTATTATTATTAGCAATATTATGCTTATATGATCGATAGAACGACAATTACTATACTCATTACTCTTATTATTATCAATCTAACTCATATTATTAGCCATATTATGCTTATGTGATCGATAGAACGACAATTACTATACTTATTACTCTTATTATTATCAATCTAACTCATATTATTAGCCATATTATGCTTATATGATTGATAGAACGACAATTACTATACTTATTACACTCACTGTTATCAATCTAACTCATATTATTAACCATATTATGCAGATATGATCGATGGAACTACAACTACTATACTCATTACTCTTATTATTATCAATCTAACTCATATTATTAGCCATATTATGCTTATATGATCGATAGAACGACATGTACTATACTCATTACTCTTATTGTTATCAATCTAACTCATATGATTAGCCCTATTATGCTTGTATGATCGGTAGAACGATAATTACTATACTTATTACTCTTATTATTATCAATCTAACTCGTATTATTAGCCATATTATGCTTATATGATCGATAGAGCGACAATTACTATACTCATTACTCTTATTGTTATCAATCTAACTCATATTATTAGCCATATTATGCTTATATGATCGATAGAACGACAATTACTATACTCACTACTGTTATTACTATCAATCTAACTCGTATTATTAGCCATATTATGCTTGTATGATAGGTAGAACGATAATTACTATACTTATTACTCTTATTATTATCAATCTAACTCATATTATTAACCATATTATGCTTATATGATCGATAGAACGACAATTACTATTCTCTTTACTCTTATTATTATCAATCTAACTCATATTATTAGCCATATTATGCTTATATGATCGATAGAACGACAATTACTATACTTATTAGTCTTATTATTATCAATCTAACTCATATTATTAGCCATATTATGCTTATATGATCGGTAGAACTACAATTACTATACTTATTAGTCTTATTATTATCAATCTAACTCATATTATTAGCCATATTATGCTTATATGATCGGTAGAACTACAATTACTATACTTATTTCTCTTATTATTATCAATCTAACTCATATTATTAACCATATTATACAGATATGATCGATAGAACTACAACTACTATACTCATTACTCTTATTATTATCAATCTAACTCATATGATTAGCCATACTATGCTTGTATGATCGGTCGAACGATAATTACTATACTTATTACTCTTATTATTATCAATCTAGCTCATACTATTAGCCATATTATGCTTATATGATCGATAGAACGACAATTACTATACTCATTACTCGTATTGTTATCAATCTAACTCATATTATTAGCCATATTATGCTTATATGATCGATAGAACGACAATTACTATACTTATTACTCTTATTATTATCAATCTAACTCATATTATTAACCATATTATGCAGATATGATCGATAGAACGACAATTACTATACTTATTACTCTTATTATTATCAATGTGACTCATATTATTAGCCATATTATGCTTATATGATCGATAGAACGACAATTACCATACTCATTACTCTTATTACTATCAATCTAACTCATATTATTAGCCATATTATGCTTATATGATCGATAGAACGACAATTACTATACTCATTACTCTTATTGTTATCAATCTAACTCATATTATTAGCCATATTATGCTTATATGATTGATAGAACGACAATTACTATACTTATTACACTCACTGTTATCAATCTAACTCATATTATTAACCATATTATGCAGATATGATCGATGGAACTACAACTACTATACTCATTACTCTTATTATTATCAATCTAACTCATATTATTAGCCATATTATGCTTATGTGATCGATAGAACGACAATTAATATACTTATTACTCTTATTATTATCAATCTAACACATATTATTAGCCATATTATGCTTATATGATTGATAGAACGACAATTACTATACTTATTACACTCACTGTTATCAATCTAACTCATATTATTAACCATATTATGCAGATATGATCGATGGAACTACAACTACTATACTCATTACTCTTATTATTATCAATCTAACTCATATTATTAGCCATATTATGCTTATATGATCGATAGAACGACATGTACTATACTCATTACTCTTATTGTTATCAATCTAACTCATATGATTAGACTTATTATGCTTGTACGATCGGTAGAACGATAATTACTATACTTATTACTCTTATTATTATCAATCTAACTCGTATTATTAGCCATATTATGCTTATATGATCGATAGAGCGACAATTACTATACTCATTACTCTTATTGTTATCAATCGAACTCATATTATTAGCCATATTATGCTTATATGATCGATAGAACGACAATTACTATACTCACTACTGTTATTACTATCAATCTAACTCGTATTATTAGCCATATTATGCTTGTATGATAGGTAGAACGATAATTACTATACTTATTACTCTTATTATTATCAATCTAACTCATATTATTAACCATATTATGCTTATATGATCGATAGAACGACAATTACTATTCTCTTTACTCTTATTATTATCAATCTAACTCATATTATTAGCCATATTATGCTTATATGATCGATAGAACGACAATTACTATACTTATTAGTCTTATTATTATCAATCTAACTCATATTATTAGCCATATTATGCTTATATGATCGGTAGAACTACAATTAGTATACTTATTAGTCTTATTATTATCAATCTAACTCATATTATTAGCCATATTATGCTTATATGATCGGTAGAACTACAATTACTATACTTATTTCTCTTATTATTATCAATCTAACTCATATTATTAACCATATTATACAGATATGATCGATGGAACTACAACTACTATACTCATTACTCTTATTATTATCAATCTAACACATATTATTAGCCTTATTATGCTTATATGATTGATAGAACGACAATTACTATACTTATTACACTAACTGTTATCAATCAAACTCATATTATTAACCATATTATGCAGATATGATCGATAGAACGACAATAACTATACTCATTACTCTTATTATTATCAATCTAACTCATATTATTAGCCATATTATGCTTATATGATCGGTAGAAGTACAATTACTATACTTATTTCTCTTATTATTATCAATCTAACTCATATTATTAACCATATTATGCAGATATGATCGATAGAACTACAACTGCTATACTCATTACTCTTATTATTATCAATCTAACACATATTATTAGCCATATTATGCTTATATGATTGATAGAACGACAATTACTATACTTATTACACTCACTGTTATCAATCTAACTCATATTATTAACCATATTATGCAGATATGATCGATAGAACTACAACTACTATACTCATTGCTCCTATTATTATCAATCTAACTCACATTATTAGCCATATTATGCATATATGATCGATAGAACGACAATTACTATACTTATTACTCTTATTATTATCAATCTAACTCATATTATTAGCCGTATTAAGCTTATATGATCGACAGAACGACAATTACTATACTTATTACACTCACTATTATCAATCTAACTCATATTATTAACCATATTATGAAGATATGATCGATAGAACGACAATTACTATACTTATTACTCTTATTATTATCAATCTGACTCATATTATTAGCCATATTATGCTTATATGATCGATAGAACGACAATTACTATACTCATTACTCTTATTATTATCAATCTAACTCATATTATTAGCCATATTATGCTTATATGATCGATAGAACGACAATTACTATACTCATTACTCTTATTGTTATCAATCTAACTCATATTATTAGCTATATTATGCTTATATGATCGATCGAACGACAATTACTACACTCACTACTGTTATTACTATCAATCTAACTCATATTATTAGCCATACTATGCTTATATGATCGTTAGAACGACAATTACTATACTTATTAGCCTTATTATTATCAATCTAACTCATATTATTAGCCATATTATGCTTATATGATCGATAGAACTACAACTACTATACTCATTACTCTTATTATTATCAATCTAACTCATATTATTAGCCATATTATGCTTATATGATCGATAGAACGACGATTACTATACTCATTACTCTTATTATTATCAACCTAAATCATATTATTAGCCATATTATGCTTATATGATCGATAGAACTACATCTACTATACTCATTACTCTTATTATTATCAATCTAACTCATATTATTAGCCATATTATGCTTATATGATCGATAGAGCGACAATTACTATACGCATTACTCTTATTATTATCAATCTAACACATATTATTAGCCATATTATGCTTATATGATTGATAGAACGACAATTACTATACTTATTACACTCACTGTTATCAATCTAACTCGTATTATTAACCATATTATGCAGATATGATCGATAGAACGACAATAACTATACTCATTACTCTTATTATTATCAATCTAACTCATATTATTAGCAATATTATGCTTATATGATCGATAGAACGACAATTACTATACTTATTACTCTTATTATTATCAATCTAACTCATATTATTAGCCGTATTATGCTTATATGATCGACAGAACGACAATTACTTTACTTATTACACTCACTATTATCAATCTAACTCATATTATTAACCATATTATGCAGATATGATCGATAGAACGACAATAACTATACTCATTACTCTTATTATTATCAATCTAACTCATATTATTAGCCGTATTATGCTTATATGATCGACAGAACGACAATTACTATACTTATTACACTCACTATTATCAATCTAACTCATATTATTAACCATATTATGCAGATATGATCGATAGAACGACAATTACTATACTTATTACTCTTATTATTATCAATGTGACTCATATTATTAGCCATATTATGCTTATATGATCGATAGAACGACAATTACTATACTCATTACTCTTATTATTATCAATCTAACTCATATTATTAGCCATATTATGCTTATATGATCGATAGAACGACAATTACTATACTCACTACTGTTATTACTATCAATCTAACTCGTATTATTAGCCATGTTATGCTTATGTGATCGATAGAACGACAATTGCTATACTTATTACTCTTATTATTATCAATCTAACTCATATTATTAGCCATACTATGCTTATACGAGCGATAGAACGACAATTACTATACTTATTAGTCTTATTATTATCAATCTAACTCATATTATTAGCCATATTATGCTTATATGATCGATAGAACGACAATTACTATACTCATTACTCTTATTATTATCAATCTAACTCATATGATTAGCCATACTATGCTTGTATGATCGGTAGAACGATAATTACTATACTTATTACTCTTATTATTATCAATCTAGCTCATATTATTAGCCATATTATGCTTATATGATCGATAGAACGACAATTACTATACTCATTACTCGTATTGTTATCAATCTAACTCATATTATTAGCCATATTATGCTTATATGATCGATAGAACGACAATTACTATACTTATTACTCTTATTATTATCAATCTGACTCATATTATTAGCCGTATTATGCTTATATGATCGATAGAACGACAATTACCATACTCATTACTCTTATTACTATCAATCTAACTCATATTATTAGCCATATTATGCTTATATGATCGATAGAACGACAATTACTATACTCATTACTCTTATTGTTATCAATCTAACTCATATTATTAGCCATATTATGCTTATATGATTGATAGAACGACAATTACTATACTTATTACACTCACTGTTATCAATCTAACTCATATTATTAACCATATTATGCAGATATGATCGATAGAACTACAACTACTATACTCATTACTCTTATTATTATCAATCTAACTCATATTATTAGCCATATTATGCTTATGTGATCGATAGAACGACAATTACTATACTTATTACTCTTATTATTATCAATCTAACTCATATTATTAGCCATATTATGCTTATATGATCGATAGAACGACAATTACTACACTCATTACTCTTATTGTTATCAATCTAACTCATATTATTAGCCATATTATGCTTATATGATTGATAGAACGACAATTACTATACTTATTACACTCACTGTTATCAATCTAACTCATATTATTAACCATATTATGCAGATATGATCGATGGAACTACAACTACTATACTCATTACTCTTATTATTATCAATCTAACTCATATTATTAGCCGTATTATGCTTATATGATCGACAGAACGACAATTACTATACTTATTACACTCACTATTATCAATCTAACTCATATTATTAACCATATTATGCAGATATGATCGATAGAACGACAATTACTATACTCATTACTCTTATTATTATCAATCTAACTCATATTATTAGCCATATTATGCTTGTATGATAGGTAGAACGATAATTACTATATTTATTACTCTTATTATTATCAATCTAACTCATATTATTAGCCATATTATGCTTATATGATCGATAGAACGACAATTACTATTCTTTTTACTCTTATTATTATCAATCTAACTCATATTATTAGCCATATTATGCTTATATGATCGATAGAACGACAATTACTATACTTATTAGTCTTATTATTATCAATCTAACTCATATTATTAGCCATATTATGCTTATATGATCGGTAGAAGTACAATTACTATACTTATTTCTCTTATTATTATCAATCTAACTCATATTATTAACCATATTATGCAGATATGATCGATAGAACTACAACTGCTATACTCATTACTCTTATTATTATCAATCTAACACATATTATTAGCCATATTATGCTTATATGATTGATAGAACGACAATTACTATACTTATTACACTCACTGTTATCAATCTAACTCATATTATTAACCATATTATGCAGATATGATCGATAGAACTACAACTGCTATACTCATTACTCTTATTATTATCAATCTAACACATATTATTAGCCATATTATGCTTATATGATTGATAGAACGACAATTACTATACTTATTACACTCACTGTTATCAATCTAACTCATATTATTAACCATATTATGCAGATATGATCGATAGAACTACAACTACTATACTCATTGCTCCTATTATTATCAATCTAACTCACATTATTAGCCATATTATGCATATATGATCGATAGAACGACAATTACTATACTTATTACTCTCATTATTATCAATCTAACTCATATTATTAGCCGTATTATGCTTATAGGATCGACAGAACGACAATTACTATACTTATTACACTCACTATTATCAATCTAACTCATATTATTAACCATATTATGAAGATATGATCGATAGAACGACAATTACTATACTTATTACTCTTATTATTATCAATCTGACTCATATTATTAGCCATATTATGCTTATATGATCGATAGAACGACAATTACTATACTCATTACTCTTATTATTATCAATCTAACTCATATTATTAGCCATATTATGCTTATATGATCGATAGAACGACAATTACTATACTCATTACTCTTATTGTTATCAATCTAACTCATATTATTAGCTATATTATGCTTATATGATCGATCGAACGACAATTACTACACTCACTACTGTTATTACTATCAATCTAACTCATATTATTAGCCATACTATGCTTATATGATCGTTAGAACGACAATTACTATACTTATTAGCCTTATTATTATCAATCTAACTCATATTATTAGCCATATTATGCTTATATGATCGATAGAACTACAACTACTATACTCATTACTCTTATTATTATCAATCTAACTCATATTATTAGCCATATTATGCTTATATGATCGATAGAACGACGATTACTATACTCATTACTCTTATTATTATCAACCTAAATCATATTATTAGCCATATTATGCTTATATGATCGATAGAACTACATCTACTATACTCATTACTCTTATTATTATCAATCTAACTCATATTATTAGCCATATTATGCTTATATGATCGATAGAGCGACAATTACTATACGCATTACTCTTATTATTATCAATCTAACACATATTATTAACCATATTATGCTTATATGATCGATAGAACGACAATTACTATACTCACTACTGTTATTACTATCAATCTAACTCGTATTATTAGCCATATTATGCTTGTATGATAGGTAGAACGATAATTACTATACTTATTACTCTTATTATTATCAATCTAACTCATATTATTAACCATATTATGCTTATATGATCGATAGAACGACAATTACTATTCTCTTTACTCTTATTATTATCAATCTAACTCATATTATTAGCCATATTATGCTTATATGATCGATAGAACGACAATTACTATACTTA
>NW_027474610.1:0-34444 GCF_050947335.1 Megachile rotundata | reverse complement strand
GTTAAATGATCGATAGAACGACAATTACTATACTTATTACTCTTATTATTATCAATCTAACTCGTATTATTTGCCATATTATGCTTATATGATCGATAGAACGACAAATACAATACTTACTACTCTTATTATTATCAATCTAACTCATATTATTAGCCATATTATGCTTATATTATCGATAGAACGACAATTACTATACTTATTACTGTTATTATTATCAATCTAACTCATATTATTAGCCATATTATGCTTAAATGATCGATAGAACGACAATTACTATACTTATTACTCTTATTATTATCAATCTAACTAGTATTATTAGCCATATTATGCTTATATGATCGATAGAACGACAAATACTATACTTATTACTCTTATTATTATCAATCTAACTCATATTATTAGCCATATTATGCTTATATGATCGATAGAATGAGAATTACTATACTCACTACTCTTAGTATTATCACTCTAACTCATATTAATAGCCATATTATGCTTATATGATCGATAGAACGACAAATACTATACTTACTACTCTTATTATTATCAATCTAACTCATATTATTAGCCACATTATGCTTATATGATCGATAGAACGACAATTACTATACTCACTACTCTTAGTATTATCAATCTAACTCATATTATTAGCCATATTATGATTATATGATCGATAGAACGAGAATTACTATACTCACTACTCTTAGTATTATCAATCTAACTCATATTATTAGCCATATTATGCTTATATTATCGATAGAACGACAATTACTATACTTATTACTGTTATTATTATCAATCTGACTCATATTATTAGCCATATTATGCTTAAATGACCGATAGAACGACAATTACTATACTTATTACACTTATTATTATCAATCTAACTCATATTATTAGCCATATTATGCTTATATGATCGATAGAATGAGAATTACTATACTCACTACTCTTAGTATTATCACTCTAACTCATATTAATAGCCATATTATGCTTATATGATCGATAGAACGACAAATACTATACTTACTACTCTTATTATTATCAATCTAACTCATATTATTAGCCACATTATGCTTATATGATCGATAGAACGACAATTACTATACTCATTACTCTTATTATTATCAATCTAACTCATGCTATTAGCCATATTATAGTTATATGATCGATATAACGACAATTACTATACTTATTACTCTTATTATTATCAATCTAACTCATGCTATTAGCCATATTATAGTTATATGATCGATATAACGACAATTACTATATTTATTACTCTTATTATTATCAATCTAACTCATATTATTAGCCATATTGTGCTTATATGATCGATAGAACGACAATTACTATACTTATTACTCTTATTATTATCAATCTAACTAGTATTATTAGCCATATTATGCTTATATGATCGATAGAACGTCAAATACAATACTTACTACTCTTATTATTATCAATCTAACTAGTATTATTAGCCATATTATGCTTATATGATCGATAGAACGACAAATACTATACTTATTACTCTTATTATTATCAATCTAACTCATATTATTAGCCATATTATGCTTATATGATCGATAGAATGAGAATTACTATACTCACTACTCTTAGTATTATCACTCTAACTCATATTAATAGCCATATTATGCTTATATGATCGATAGAACGACAAATACTATACTTACTACTCTTATTATTATCAATCTAACTCATATTATTAGCCACATTATGCTTATATGATCGATAGAACGACAATTACTATACTCACTACTCTTAGTATTATCAATCTAACTCATATTATTAGCCATATTATGATTATATGATCGATAGAACGAGAATTACTATACTCACTACTCTTAGTATTATCAATCTAACTCATATTATTAGCCATATTATGCTTATATTATCGATAGAACGACAATTACTATACTTATTACTGTTATTATTATCAATCTGACTCATATTATTAGCCATATTATGCTTAAATGACCGATAGAACGACAATTACTATACTTATTACACTTATTATTATCAATCTAACTCATATTATTAGCCATATTATGCTTATATGATCGATAGAATGAGAATTACTATACTCACTACTCTTAGTATTATCACTCTAACTCATATTAATAGCCATATTATGCTTATATGATCGATAGAACGACAAATACTATACTTACTACTCTTATTATTATCAATCTAACTCATATTATTAGCCACATTATGCTTATATGATCGATAGAACGACAATTACTATACTCATTACTCTTATTATTATCAATCTAACTCATGCTATTAGCCATATTATAGTTATATGATCGATATAACGACAATTACTATACTTATTACTCTTATTATTATCAATCTAACTCATGCTATTAGCCATATTATAGTTATATGATCGATATAACGACAATTACTATACTTATTACTCTTATTATTATCAATCTAACTCATATTATTAGCCATATTGTGCTTATATGATCGATAGAACGACAATTACTATACTTATTACTCTTATTATTATGAATCTAACTCATATTATTAGCCATATTATGCTTATATTATCGATAGAACGACAATTACTATACTTATTACTGTTATTATTATCAATCTAACTCATATTATTAGCCATATTATGCTTATATGATCGATAGAATGAGAATTACTATACTCACTACTCTTAGTATTATCACTCTAACTCATATTATTAGCCTTATTATGCTTATATGATCGATAGAACGACAATTACTGTACTTATTACTCTTATTATTATCAATCCAACTCATATTATTAGCCATATTATGCTTATATGATCGATAGAACGAGAATTACTATACTTACTACTCTTATTATTATCAATCTAACTCATATTATTAGCCATATTATGCTTATATGATCGATAGAACGAGAATTACAATACTCACTACTCTTAGTATTATCAATCTAACTCATATTATTAGCCATATTATGGTTATATTATCGATAGAACGACAATTACTATACTTATTACTGTTATTATTATCAATCTGACTCATATTATTAGCCATATTATGCTTATATGATCGATAGAACGAGAATTACAATACTCACTACTCTTAGTATTATCAATCTAACTCATATTATTAGCCATATTATGGTTATATTATCGATAGAACGACAATTACTATACTTATTACTGTTATTATTATGAATCTAACTCATATTATTAACCATATTATGCAGATATGATCGTTAGAACTACAATTACTATACTCATTACTCTTATTATTATCTATCTAACTCATATTATTAGCCATATTATGCTTATATGATCGATAGAATGAGAATTACTATACTCACTACTCTTAGTATTATCAATCTAACTCATATTATTAGCCATATTATGCTTCTATGATCGATAGAACGACAATTACTATACTTATTACTCTTATTATTATCAATCCAACTTATATTATTAGCCATATTATGCTTATATGATCGATAGAACGAGAATTACTATACTTACTACTCTTATTATTATCAATCTAACTCATATTATTAGCCATATTATGCTTATATGATCGATAGAACGACAAATACAATACTTACTACTCTTATTATTATCAATCTAACTCATATTATTAGCCATATTATGCTTATATTATCGATAGAACGACAATTACTATACTTATTACTGTTATTATTATCAATCTAACTCATATTATTAGCCATATTATGCTTAAATGATCGATAGAACGACAATTACTATACTTATTACTCTTATTATTATCAATCTAACTAGTATTATTAGCCATATTATGCTTATATGATCGATAGAACGACAAATACTATACTTATTACTCTTATTATTATCAATCTAACTCATATTATTAGCCATATTATGCTTATATGATCGATAGAATGAGAATTACTATACTCACTACTCTTAGTATTATCACTCTAACTCATATTATTAGCCATATTATGCTTATATGATCGATAGAACGACAATTACTATACTTATTACTCTTATTATTATCAATCCAACTCATATTATTAGTCATATTATGCTTACATGATCGACAGAACGAGAATTACTATACTCACTACCCTTAGTATTATCAATCTAACTCATATTATTAGCCATATTATGCTTATATGATCGATAGTACGACAATTACTATACTCATTGCTCTTATTATTATCAATCTAACTCATATTATTAACCATATTATGCAATTATGATCGATAGAACGACAATTACTATACTTATTACACTTATTATTATCAATCTAACTCATATTATTAGCCATATTATGCTTATATGATCGATAGAACGACAATTACTATACTTATTACTCTTATTATTATCAATCTAACTCATATTATTAGCCATATTGTGCTTATATGAGCGATAGAACGACAATTACTATATTTATTACACTCACTATTATCAATCTAACTCATATTATTAACCATATTATGCAGATATGATCGATAGAACGACAATTACTATACTCATTACTCTTATTATTATCAATCTAACTCATGCTATTAGCCATATTATGGTTATATGATCGATATAACGACAATTACTATACTTATTACTCTTATTATTATCAATCTAACTCATATTATTAGCCATATTGTGCTTATATGATCGATAGAACGACAATTACTATACTTATTACTCTTATTATTATAAATCTAACTCATATTATTAGCCATATTATGCTTATATGATCGATAGAACGACAATTACTATACTTATTACTCTTATTATTATGAATCTATCTCATATTATTAGCCATATTATGCTTATATTATCGATAGAACGACAATTACTATACTTATTACTCTTATTATTATAAGTCTAACTCATATTATTAGCCATATTATGCTTATATGATCGATAGAATGAGAATTACTATACTCACTACTCTGAGTATTATCACTCTAACTCATATTATTAGCCATATTATGCTTATATGATCGAGAGAACGACAATTACTATACTTATTACTCTTATTATTATCAATCTAACTCATATTATTATCCATATTATGGTTAAATGATCGATAGAACGACAATTACTATACTTATTACTCTTATTATTATCAATCTAACTCGTATTATTTGCCATATTATGCTTATATGATCGATAGAACGACAAATACAATACTTACTACTCTTATTATTATCAATCTAACTCATATTATTAGCCATATTATGCTTATATTATCGATAGAACGACAATTACTATACTTATTACTGTTATTATTATCAATCTAACTCATATTATTAGCCATATTATGCTTAAATGATCGATAGAACGACAATTACTATACTTATTACTCTTATTATTATCAATCTAACTAGTATTATTAGCCATATTATGCTTATATGATCGATAGAACGACAAATACTATACTTATTACTCTTATTATTATCAATCTAACTCATATTATTAGCCATATTATGCTTATATGATCGATAGAATGAGAATTACTATACTCACTACTCTTAGTATTATCACTCTAACTCATATTAATAGCCATATTATGCTTATATGATCGATAGAACGACAAATACTATACTTACTACTCTTATTATTATCAATCTAACTCATATTATTAGCCACATTATGCTTATATGATCGATAGAACGACAATTACTATACTCACTACTCTTAGTATTATCAATCTAACTCATATTATTAGCCATATTATGATTATATGATCGATAGAACGAGAATTACTATACTCACTACTCTTAGTATTATCAATCTAACTCATATTATTAGCCATATTATGCTTATATTATCGATAGAACGACCATTACTATACTTATTACTGTTATTATTATCAATCTGACTCATATTATTAGCCATATTATGCTTAAATGACCGATAGAACGACAATTACTATACTTATTACACTTATTATTATCAATCTAACTCATATTATTAGCCATATTATGCTTATATGATCGATAGAATGAGAATTACTATACTCACTACTCTTAGTATTATCACTCTAACTCATATTAATAGCCATATTATGCTTATATGATCGATAGAACGACAAATACTATACTTACTACTCTTATTATTATCAATCTAACTCATATTATTAGCCACATTATGCTTATATGATCGATAGAACGACAATTACTATACTCATTACTCTTATTATTATCAATCTAACTCATGCTATTAGCCATATTATAGTTATATGATCGATATAACGACAATTACTATACTTATTACTCTTATTATTATCAATCTAACTCATGCTATTAGCCATATTATAGTTATATGATCGATATAACGACAATTACTATACTTATTACTCTTATTATTATCAATCTAACTCATATTATTAGCCATATTGTGCTTATATGATCGATAGAACGACAATTACTATACTTATTACTCTTATTATTATCAATCTAACTAGTATTATTAGCCATATTATGCTTATATGATCGATAGAACGACAAATACAATACTTACTACTCTTATTATTATCAATCTAACTCATATTATTAGCCATATTATGCTTATATTATCGATAGAACGACAATTACTATACTTATTACTGTTATTATTATCAATCTAACTCATATTATTAGCCATATTATGCTTAAATGATCGATAGAACGACAATTACTATACTTATTACTCTTATTATTATCAATCTAACTAGTATTATTAGCCATATTATGCTTATATGATCGATAGAACGACAAATACTATACTTATTACTCTTATTATTATCAATCTAACTCATATTATTAGCCATATTATGCTTATATGATCGATAGAATGAGAATTACTATACTCACTACTCTTAGTATTATCACTCTAACTCATATTAATAGCCATATTATGCTTATATGATCGATAGAACGACAAATACTATACTTACTACTCTTATTATTATCAATCTAACTCATATTATTAGCCACATTATGCTTATATGATCGATAGAACGACAATTACTATACTCACTACTCTTAGTATTATCAATCTAACTCATATTATTAGCCATATTATGATTATATGATCGATAGAACGAGAATTACTATACTCACTACTCTTAGTATTATCAATCTAACTCATATTATTAGCCATATTATGCTTATATTATCGATAGAACGACAATTACTATACTTATTACTGTTATTATTATCAATCTGACTCATATTATTAGCCATATTATGCTTAAATGACCGATAGAACGACAATTACTATACTTATTACACTTATTATTATCAATCTAACTCATATTATTAGCCATATTATGCTTATATGATCGATAGAATGAGAATTACTATACTCACTACTCTTAGTATTATCACTCTAACTCATATTAATAGCCATATTATGCTTATATGATCGATAGAACGACAAATACTATACTTACTACTCTTATTATTATCAATCTAACTCATATTATTAGCCACATTATGCTTATATGATCGATAGAACGACAATTACTATACTCATTACTCTTATTATTATCAATCTAACTCATGCTATTAGCCATATTATAGTTATATGATCGATATAACGACAATTACTATACTTATTACTCTTATTATTATCAATCTAACTCATGCTATTAGCCATATTATAGTTATATGATCGATATAACGACAATTACTATACTTATTACTCTTATTATTATCAATCTAACTCATATTATTAGCCATATTGTGCTTATATGATCGATAGAACGACAATTACTATACTTATTACTCTTATTATTATGAATCTAACTCATATTATTAGCCATATTATGCTTATATTATCGATAGAACGACAATTACTATACTTATTACTGTTATTATTATCAATCTAACTCATATTATTAGCCATATTATGCTTATATGATCGATAGAATGAGAATTACTATACTCACTACTCTTAGTATTATCACTCTAACTCATATTATTAGCCTTATTATGCTTATATGATCGATAGAACGACAATTACTGTACTTATTACTCTTATTATTATCAATCCAACTCATATTATTAGCCATATTATGCTTATATGATCGATAGAACGAGAATTACTATACTTACTACTCTTATTATTATCAATCTAACTCATATTATTAGCCATATTATGCTTATATGATCGATAGAACGAGAATTACAATACTCACTACTCTTAGTATTATCAATCTAACTCATATTATTAGCCATATTATGGTTATATTATCGATAGAACGACAATTACTATACTTATTACTGTTATTATTATCAATCTGACTCATATTATTAGCCATATTATGCTTATATGATCGATAGAACGAGAATTACAATACTCACTACTCTTAGTATTATCAATCTAACTCATATTATTAGCCATATTATGGTTATATTATCGATAGAACGACAATTACTATACTTATTACTGTTATTATTATGAATCTAACTCATATTATTAACCATATTATGCAGATATGATCGTTAGAACTACAATTACTATACTCATTACTCTTATTATTATCTATCTAACTCATATTATTAGCCATATTATGCTTATATGATCGATAGAATGAGAATTACTATACTCACTACTCTTAGTATTATCAATCTAACTCATATTATTAGCCATATTATGCTTATATGATCGATAGAACGACAATTACTATACTTATTACTCTTATTATTATCAATCCAACTTATATTATTAGCCATATTATGCTTATATGATCGATAGAACGAGAATTACTATACTTACTACTCTTATTATTATCAATCTAACTCATATTATTAGCCATATTATGCTTATATGATCGATAGAACGACAATTACTATACTTATTACTGTTATTATTATCAATCTGACTCATATTATTAGCCTTATTATGCTTATATGATCGATAGAACGACAATTACTGTACTTATTACTCTTATTATTATCAATCCAACTCATATTATTAGCCATATTATGCTTATATGATCGATAGAACGAGAATTACTATACTTACTACTCTTATTATTATCAATCTAACTTATATTATTAGCCATATTATGCTTATATGATCGATAGAACGACAATTACTATACTCAATACTCTTAGTATTATCAATCTAACTCATATTATTAGCCATATTATGCTTATATGATCGATAGAACGACAATTACTATACTCACTACTCTTAGTATTATCAATCTAACTCATATTATTAGCCATATTATGCTTATATTATCGATAGAACGACAATTACTATACTTATTACTGTTATTATTATCAAGCTGACTCATATTATTAGCCATATTATGCTTATATGATCGATAGAACGAGAATTACAATACTCACTACTCTTAGTATTATCAATCTAACTCATATTATTAGCCATATTATGGTTATATTATCGATAGAACGACAATTACTATACTTATTACTGTTATTATTATGAATCTAACTCATATTATTAACCATATTATGCAGATATGATCGATAGAACTACAATTACTATACTCATTACTCTTATTATTATCTATCTAACTCATATTATTAGCCATATTATGCTTATATGATCGATAGAATGAGAATTACTATACTCACTACTCTTAGTATTATCAATCTAACTCATATTATTAGCCATATTATGCTTATATGATCGATAGAACGACAATTACTATACTTATTACTCTTATTATTATCAATCCAACTTATATTATTAGCCATATTATGCTTATATGATCGATAGAACGAGAATTACTATACTTACTACTCTTATTATTATCAATCTAACTCATATTATTAGCCATATTATGCTTATATGATCGATAGAACGACAATTACTATACTTATTACTGTTATTATTAACAATCTGACTCATATTATTAGCCATATTATGCTTAAATGACCGATAGAACGACAATTACTATACTTATTACTCTTATTATTATCAATCTAACTCATATTATTAGCCATATTATGCTTATATGATCGATAGAACGAGAATTACTATACTCACTACTCTTAGTATTATCAATCTAACTCATATTATTAGCCATATTATGCTTATATTATCGATAGAACGACAATTACTATACTTATTACTGTTATTATTATCAATCTAACTCATACTATTAGCCATATTATGCTTAAATGATCGATAGAACGACAATTACTATACTTATTACTCTTATTATTATCTATCTAACTCGTATTATTAGCCATATTATGCTTATATGATCGATTGAACGACAAATACTATACTTATTACTCTTATTATTATCAATCTAACTCATATTATTAGCCATATTATGCTTATATGATCGATAGAACGACAATTACTATACTTATTACTCTTATTATTATCAATCTAACTCATATTATTAGCCATATTGTGCTTATATGAGCGATAGAACGACAATTACTATATTTATTACACTCACTATTATCAATCTAACTCATATTATTAACCATATTATGCAGATATGATCGATAGAACGACAATTACTATACTCATTACTCTTATTATTATCAATCTAACTCATGCTATTAGCCATATTATGGTTATATGATCGATATAACGACAATTACTATACTTATTACTCTTATTATTATCAATCTAACTCATATTATTAGCCATATTGTGCTTATATGATCGATAGAACGAGAATTACTATACTTATTACTCTTATTATTATCCATCTAACTCGTATTATTAGCCATATTATGCTTATATGATCGATAGAACGACAAATACTATACTTACAACTCTTATTATTATCAATCTAACTCATATTATTAGCCATATTATGCTTATATGATCGATAGAACGACAATTACTATACTCACTACTCTTAGTATTATCAATCTAAATCATATTATTAGCCATATTATGATTATATGATCGATAGAACGAGAATTACTATACTCACTACTCTTAGTATTATCAATCTAAGTCATATTATTAGCCATATTATGCTTATATGATCGATAGAACGACAATTATTATACTCATTACTCTTATTATTATCAATCTAACTCATATTATTAGCCATATTGTGCTTATATGAGCGATAGAACGACAATTACTATATTTATTACACTCACTATTATCAATCTAACTCATATTATTAACCATATTATGCAGATATGATCGATAGAACGACAATTACTATACTCATTACTCTTATTATTATCAATCTAACTCATGCTATTAGCCATATTATAGTTATATGATCGATATAACGACAATTACTATACTTATTACTCTTATTATTATCAATCTAACTCATATTATTAGCCATATTGTGCTTATATGATCGATAGAACGACAATTACTATACTTATTACTCTTATTATTATGAATCTAACGCATATTATTAGCCATATTATGCTTATATTATCGATAGAACGACAATTACTATACTTATTACTGTTATTATTATCAATCTAACTCATATTATTAGCCATATTATGCTTATATGATCGATAGAATGAGAATTACTATACTCACTACTCTTAGTATTATCACTCTAACTCATATTATTAGCCTTATTATGCTTATATGATCGATAGAACGACAATTACTGTACTTATTACTCTTATTATTATCAATCCAACTCATATTATTAGCCATATTATGCTTATATGATCGATAGAACGAGAATTACTATACTTACTACTCTTATTATTATCAATCTAACTCATATTATTAGCCATATTATGCTTATATGATCGATAGAACGACAATTACTATACTCACTACTCTTAGTATTATCAATCTAACTCATATTATTAGCCATATTATGCTTATATTATCGATAGAACGACAATTACTATACTTATTACTGTTATTATTATCAATCTGACTCATATTATTAGCCATATTATGCTTATATGATCGATAGAACGAGAATTACAATACTCACTACTCTTAGTATTATCAATCTAACTCATATTATTAGCCATATTATGGTTATATTATCGATAGAACGACAATTACTATACTTATTACTGTTATTATTATGAATCTAACTCATATTATTAACCATATTATGCAGATATGATCGATAGAACTACAATTACTATACTCATTACTCTTATTATTATCTATCTAACTCATATTATTAGCCATATTATGCTTATATGATCGATAGAATGAGACTTACTATACTCACTACTCTTAGTATTATCAATCTAACTCATATTATTAGCCATATTATGCTTATATGATCGATAGAACGACAATTACTATACTTATTACTCTTATTATTATCAATCCAACTTATATTATTAGCCATATTATGCTTATATGATCGATAGAACGAGAATTACAATACTCACTACTCTTAGTATTATCAATCTAACTCATATTATTAGCCATATTATGGTTATATTATCGATAGAACGACAATTACTATACTTATTACTGTTATTATTATGAATCTAACTCATATTATTAACCATATTATGCAGATATGATCGATAGAACTACAATTACTATACTCATTACTCTTATTATTATCTATCTAACTCATATTATTAGCCATATTATGCTTATATGATCGATAGAATGAGACTTACTATACTCACTACTCTTAGTATTATCAATCTAACTCATATTATTAGCCATATTATGCTTATATGATCGATAGAACGACAATTACTATACTTGTTACTCTTATTATTATCAATCCAACTTATATTATTAGCCATATTATGCTTATATGATCGATAGAACGAGAATTACTATACTTACTACTCTTATTATTATCAATCTAACTCATATTATTAGCCATATTATGCTTATATGATCGATAGAACGACAATTACTATACTTATTACTGTTATTATTATCAATCTGACTCATATTATTAGCCATATTATGCTTAAATGACCGATAGAACGACAATTACTATACTTATTACTCTTATTATTATCAATCTAACTCATATTATTAGCCATATTATGCTTATATGATCGATAGAACGAGAATTACTATACTCACTACTCTTAGTATTATCAATCTAACTCATATTATTAGCCATATTATGCTTATATTATCGATAGAACGACAATTACTATACTCACTACTCTTAGTATTATCACTCTAACTCATATTATTAGCCATATTATGCTTATATGATCGAGAGAACGACAATTACTATACTTATTACTCTTATTATTATCAATCTAACTCATATTATTAGCCATATTATGCTTATATGATCGATAGAATGAGAATTACTATACTCACTACTCTTATTATTATCAATCTAACTCGTATTATTAGCCATATTGTGCTTATATGATCGATAGAACGACAAATACTATACTCACTACTCTTATTATTATCAATCTAACTCATATTATTAGCCATATTATGCTTATATGATCGATAGAACGACAATTACTATACTCACTACTCTTAGTATTATCAATATAACTCATATTATTAGCCATATTATGATTATATGATCGATAGAACGAGAATTACTATACTCACTACTCTTAGTATTATCAATCTAACTCATATTATTAGCCATATTATGCTTATATTATCGATAGAACGACAATTACTATACTTATTACTGTTATTATTATCAATCTGACTCATATTATTAGCCATATTATGCTTAAATGACCGATAGAACGACAATTACTATACTTATTACACTTATTATTATCAATCTAACTCATATTATTAGCCATATTATGCTTATATGATCGATAGAACGACAATTACTATACTTATTACTCTTATTATTATCAATCTAACTCATATTATTAACCATATTATGCAATTATGATCGATAGAACGACAATTACTATACTTATTACACTTATTATTATCAATCTAACTCATATTATTAGCCATATTATGCTTATATGATCGATAGAACGACAATTACTATACTTATTACTCTTATTATTATCAATCTAACTCATATTATTAGCCATATTGTGCTAATATGAGCGATAGAACGACAATTACTATATTTATTGCACTCACTATTATCAATCTAACTCACATTATTAGCCATATTATGCTTATATGATCGATAGTACGACAATTACTATACTCATTGCTCTTATTATTATCAATCTAACTCATATTATTAACCATATTATGCAATTATGATCGATAGAACGACAATTACTATACTTATTACACTTATTATTATCAATCTAACTCATATTATTAGCCATATTATGCTTATATGATCGATAGAACGACAATTACTATACTTATTACTCTTATTATTATCAATCTAACTCATATTATTAGCCATATTGTGCTTATATGAGCGATAGAACGACAATTACTATATTTATTACACTCACTATTATCAATCTAACTCATATTAGTAACCATATTATGCAGATATGATCGATAGAACGACAATTACTATACTCATTACTCTTAATATTATCAATCTAACTCATGCTATTAGCCATATTATGGTTATATGATCGATATAACGACAATTACTATACTTATTACTCTTATTATTATCAATCCAACTCATATTATTAGCCATATTGTGCTTATATGATCGATAGAACGACAATTACTATACTTATTACTCTTATTATTATGAATCTAACTCATATTATTAGCCATATTATGCTTATATTATCGATAGAACGACAATTACTATACTTATTACTCTTATTATTATAAATCTAGCTCATATTATTAGCCATATTATGCTTATATGATCGATAGAATGAGAATTACTATACTCACTACTCTTAGTATTATCACTCTAACTCATATTATTAGCCATATTATGCTTATATGATCGAGAGAACGATAATTACTATACTTATTACTCTTATTATTATCAATCTAACTCATATTATTAGCCATATTATGGTTAAATGATCGATAGAACGACAATTACTATACTTATTACTCTTATTATTATCAATCTAACTCGTATTATTAGCCATATTATGCTTATATGATCGATAGAACGACAAATACTATACTTACTACTCTTATAATTATCAATCTAACTCATATTACTAGCCATATTATGCTTATATGATCGATAGAACGACAATTACTATACTCACTACTCTTAGTATTATCAATCTAACTCATATTATTAGCCATTTTATGATTATATGATCGATAGAACGAGAATTACTATACTCACTACTCTTAGTATTATCAATCTAACTCATATTATTAGCCATATTATGCTTATATTATCGATAGAACGACAATTACTATACTTATTACTGTTATTATTATCAATCTGACTCATATTATTAGCCATATTATGCTTAAATGACCGATAGAACGACAATTACTATACTTATTACTCTTATTATTATCAATCTAACTCATATTATTAGCCATATTGTGCTTATATGAGCGATAGAACGACAATTACTATATTTATTGCACTCACTATTATCAATCTAACTCACATTATTAGCCATATTATGCTTATATGATCGATAGTGCGACAATTACTATACTCATTACTCTTATTATTATCAATCTAACTCATATTATTAACCATATTATGCAGATATGATCGATCGAATGACAATTACTATACTCACTACTCTTAGTATTATCAATCTAACTCATATTATTAGCCATATTATGATTATATGATCGATAGAACGAGAATTACTATACTCACTACTCTTAGTATTATCAATCTAACTCATATTATTAGCCATATTATGCTTATATTATCGATAGAACGACAATTACTATACTTATTACTGTTATTATTATCAATCTGACTCATATTATTAGCCATATTATGCTTAAATGACCGATAGAACGACAATTGCTATACTTATTACACTTATTATTATCAATCTAACTCATATTATTAGCCATATTATGCTTATATGATCGATAGAACGACAATTACTATACTTACTACTCTTATTATTATCAATCTAACTCATATTATTAGCCATATTGTGCTTATATGAGCGATAGAACGACAATTACTATATTTATTGCACTCACTATTATCAATCTAACTCACATTATTAGCCATATTATGCTTATATGATCGATAGTGCGACAATTACTATACTCATTACTCTTATTATTATCAATCTAACTCATATTATTAACCATATTATGCAGATATGATCGATCGAACGACAATTACTCTACTTTTTACACTTATTATTATCAATCTAACACATATTATTAGCCATATTATGCTTATATGATCGATAGAACGACAATTACTATACTTACTACTCTTATTATTATCAATCTAACTCATATTATTAACCATATTGTGCTTATATGAGCGATAGAACGACAATTACTATATTTATTGCACTCACTATTATCAATCTAACTCACATTATTAGCCATATTATGCTTATATGATCGATAGTGCGACAATTACTATACTCATTACTCTTATTATTATCAATCTAACTCATGCTATTAGCCATATTATGGTTATATGATCGATATAACGACAATTACTATACTTATTACTCTTATTATTATCAATCTAACTCATATTATTAGCCATATTGTGCTTATATGATCGATAGAACGACAATTACTATACTTGTTACTCTTATTATTATAAATCTAACTCATATTATTAGCCATATTATGCTTATGTGATCGATAGAATGAGAATTACTATACTCACTACTCTTAGTATTATCACTCTAACTCATATTATAGGCATATTATGCTTATATGATCGAGAGAACGACAATTACTATACTTATTACTCTTATTATTATCAATCTAACTCATATTATTAGCCATATTATGGTTAAATGATCGATAGAACGACAATTACTATACTTATTACTCTTATTATTATCAATCTAACTCGTATTATTAGCCATATTATGCTTATATGATCGATAGAACGACAAATACTATACTTACTACTCTTATTATCATCAATCTAACTCATATTATTAGCCATATTATGCTTATATGATCGATAGAACGACAATTACTATACTCACTACTCTTAGTATTATCAATCTAACTCATATTATTAGCCATATTATGATTATATGATCGATAGAACGAGAATTACTATACTCACTACTCTTAGTATTATCAATCTAACTCATATTATTAGCCATATTATGCTTATATTATCGATAGAACGACAATTACTATACTTATTACTGTTATTATTATCAATCTGTCTCATATTACTAGCCATATTATGCTTAAATGACCGATAGAACGACAATTACTATACTTATTACTCTTATTATTATCAATCTAACTCATATTATTAGCCATATTATGCTTATATGATCGATAGAACGGGAATTACTATACTCACTACTCACAGTATTATCAATCTAACTCATATTATTAGCCATATTATGCTTATATTATCGATAGAACTACAATTACTATACTCATTACTCTTATTATTATCAATCTAACTCATATTATTAGCCATATTATGCTTATATGATCGATAGAATGAGAATTACTATACTCACTACTCTTAGTATTATTACTCTAACTCATATTATTAGCCTTATTATGCTTATATGATCGATAGAACGACAATTACTGTACTTATTACTCTTAATATTATCAATCCAACTCATATTATTAGCCATATTATGCTTATATGATCGATCGAACGAGAATTACTATACTCATTACTCTTATTATTATCAATCTAACTCATATTATTAGCCATATTATGCTTATATGATCGATAGAACGACAATTACTGTACTCATTACACTTATTATTATCAATCTAACTCATATTATTAGCCATATTATGCTTATATGATTGATAGAACGACAATTACTATACTTATTACTCTTATTATTATCAATCTAACTCATATTATTAGCCATATTGTGCTTATATGATCGATAGAACGACAATTACTATACTTATTACTCTTATTATTATCAATCTAACTCATATTATTAGCCATATTGTGCTTATATGAGCGATAGAACGACAATTACTATACTTATTACTCTTATTATTATCAATCTAACTCATATTATTAGCCATATTGTGCTTGTAAGAGCGATAGAACGACAATTACTATATTTATTGCACTCACTATTATCAATCTAACTCACATTATTAGCCATATTATGCTTATATGATCGATAGTGCGACAATTACTATACTCATTACTCTTATTATTATCAATCTAACTCATATTATTAACCATATTATGCAGATATGATCGATCGAATGACAATTACTATACTCACTACTCTTAGTATTATCAATCTAACTCATATTATTAGCCATATTATGATTATATGATCGATAGAACGAGAATTACTATACTCACTACTCTTAGTATTATCAATCTAACTCATATTATTAGCCATATTATGCTTATATTATCGATAGAACGACAATTACTATACTTATTACTGTTATTATTATCAATCTGACTCATATTATTAGCCATATTATGCTTAAATGACCGATAGAACGACAATTGCTATACTTATTACACTTATTATTATCAATCTAACTCATATTATTAGCCATATTATGCTTATATGATCGATAGAACGACAATTACTATACTTACTACTCTTATTATTATCAATCTAACTCATATTATTAGCCATATTGTGCTTATATGAGCGATAGAACGACAATTACTATATTTATTGCACTCACTATTATCAATCTAACTCACATTATTAGCCATATTATGCTTATATGATCGATAGTGCGACAATTACTATACTCATTACTCTTATTATTATCAATCTAACTCATGCTATTAGCCATATTATGGTTATATGATCGATATAACGACAATTACTATACTTATTACTCTTATTATTATCAATCTAACTCATATTATTAGCCATATTGTGCTTATATGATCGATAGAACGACAATTACTATACTTGTTACTCTTATTATTATAAATCTAACTCATATTATTAGCCATATTATGCTTATGTGATCGATAGAATGAGAATTACTATACTCACTACTCTTAGTATTATCACTCTAACTCATATTATAGGCATATTATGCTTATATGATCGAGAGAACGACAATTACTATACTTATTACTCTTATTATTATCAATCTAACTCATATTATTAGCCATATTATGGTTAAATGATCGATAGAACGACAATTACTATACTTATTACTCTTATTATTATCAATCTAACTCGTATTATTAGCCATATTATGCTTATATGATCGATAGAACGACAAATACTATACTTACTACTCTTATTATTATCAATCTAACTCATATTATTAGCCATATTATGCTTATATGATCGATAGAACGACAATTACTATACTCACTACTCTTAGTATTATCAATCTAACTCATATTATTAGCCATATTATGATTATATGATCGATAGAACGAGAATTACTATACTCACTACTCTTAGTATTATCAATCTAACTCATATTATTAGCCATATTATGCTTATATTATCGATAGAACGACAATTACTATACTTATTACTGTTATTATTATCAATCTGTCTCATATTACTAGCCATATTATGCTTAAATGACCGATAGAACGACAATTACTATACTTATTACTCTTATTATTATCAATCTAACTCATATTATTAGCCATATTATGCTTATATGATCGATAGAACGGGAATTACTATACTCACTACTCACAGTATTATCAATCTAACTCATATTATTAGCCATATTATGCTTATATTATCGATAGAACTACAATTACTATACTCATTACTCTTATTATTATCAATCTAACTCATATTATTAGCCATATTATGCTTATATGATCGATAGAATGAGAATTACTATACTCACTACTCTTAGTATTATTACTCTAACTCATATTATTAGCCTTATTATGCTTATATGATCGATAGAACGACAATTACTGTACTTATTACTCTTAATATTATCAATCCAACTCATATTATTAGCCATATTATGCTTATATGATCGATCGAACGAGAATTACTATACTCATTACTCTTATTATTATCAATCTAACTCATATTATTAGCCATATTATGCTTATATGATCGATAGAACGACAATTACTGTACTCATTACACTTATTATTATCAATCTAACTCATATTATTAGCCATATTATGCTTATATGATTGATAGAACGACAATTACTATACTTATTACTCTTATTATTATCAATCTAACTCATATTATTAGCCATATTGTGCTTATATGATCGATAGAACGACAATTACTATACTTATTACTCTTATTATTATCAATCTAACTCATATTATTAGCCATATTGTGCTTATATGAGCGATAGAACGACAATTACTATACTTATTACTCTTATTATTATCAATCTAACTCATATTATTAGCCATATTGTGCTTGTAAGAGCGATAGAACGACAATTACTATACTTATTACTCTTATTATTATGAATCTAACTCATATTATTAGCCATATTATGCTTATATGATCGATAGAATGAGAATTGCTATACTCACTACTCTTAGTATTATCACTCTAACTCATATTGTTAGCCTTATTATGCTTATATGATCGATAGAACGACAATTACTGTACTTATCACTCTTATGATTATCAATCTAACTCATATTATTAGCCATATTATGCTTATATGATCGATAGAACGAGAATTACTATACTCACTACTCTTAGTATTATCAATCCAACTCATATTATTAGCCATATTATGCTTATATGATCGATAGAACGACAATTACTATACTTATTACTCTTAGTATTATCAATCTAACTCATATTATTAGCCATATTATGCTTATGTGATCGATAGAACGAGAATTACTATACTCACTACTCTTATTATTATCAATCTAACTCATATTATTAGCCATATTATGCTTATATGATCGATAGAACGACAATTACTATACTTATTACTCTTATTATTATCAATCTAACTCATATTATTAGCCATATTGTGCTTATATGATCGAGAGAACGACAATTACTATACTTATTACTCTTATTATTATCAATCTAACTCATATTATTAGCCATATTATGGTTAAATGATCGATAGAACGACAATTACTATACTTATTACTCTTATTATTATCAATCTAACTCGTATTATTAGCCATATTATGCTTATGTGATCGATAGAACGACAAATACTATACTTACTACTCTTATTATTATCAATCTAACTCATATTATTAGCCATATTATGCTTATATGATCGATAGAACGACAATTACTATACTCACTACTCTTAGTATTATCAATCTAACTCATATTATTAGCCATATTATGATTATATGATCGATAGAACGAGAATTACTATACTCACTACTCTTAGTATTATCAATCTAACTCATATTATTAGCCATATTATGCTTATATTATCGATAGAACGACAATTACTATACTTATTACTCTTAGTATTATCAATCTAACTCATATTATTAGCCATATTATGCTTATATTATCGATAGAACGACAATTACTATACTTATTACACTCACTATTATCAATCTAACTCATATTATTGACCATATTATGCAGATATGATCGATAGCACGACATTTACTATACTTATTACTCTTATTATTATCAACCTAACTCATATTATTAGCCAAATTATGCTTATATGATCGATAGAACGACAATTACTATACTTATTATTCTTATTTTTATCAACCCAACTCATATTATTCGCCATATTATGCTTAAATGATCGATAGAACGACAATTACTATACTTATTACTCTTATTATTATGAATCTTACTCATATTATTAGCCATATTATGCTTATATGATCGATAGAACTACAATTACTATACTCATTACTCTTATTATTATCAATCCAACTCATATTATTAGCCATATTGTGCTTATATGATCGAGAGAACGACAATTACTATACTTATTACTCTTATTATTATCAATCTAACTCGTATTATTAGCCATATTGTGCTTATATGATCGATAGAACGACAAATACTATACTCACTACTCTTATTATTATCAATCTAACTCATATTATTAGCCATATTATGCTTAAATGATCGATAGAACGACAATTACTATACTTATTACTCTTATTATTATCAATCTAACTCGTATTATTAGCCATATTATGCTTATATGATCGATAGAACGACAAATACTATACTTATTACTCTTATTATTATCAATCTAACTCATATTATTAGCCATATTATGCTTATATGATCGATAGAACGACAAATACTATACTCACTACTCTTATTATTATCAATCTAACTCATATTATTAGCCATATTATGCTTATATGATCGATAGAACGACAATTACTATACTCACTACTCTTAGTATTATCAATCTAACTCATATTATTAGCCATATTATGATTATATGATCGATAGAACGAGAATTACTATACTCACTACTCTTAGTATTATCAATCTAACTCATATTATTAGCCATATTATGCTTATATTATCGATAGAACGACAATTACTATACTTATTACTGTTATTATTATCAATCTGACTCATATTATTAGCCATATTATGCTTAAATGACCGATAGAACGACAATTGCTATACTTATTACACTTATTATTATCAATCTAACTCATATTATTAGCCATATTATGCTTATATGATCGATAGAACGACAATTACTATACTTACTACTCTTATTATTATCAATCTAACTCATATTATTAGCCATATTGTGCTTATATGAGCGATAGAACGACAATTACTATATTTATTGCACTCACTATTATCAATCTAACTCACATTATTAGCCATATTATGCTTATATGATCGATAGTGCGACAATTACTATACTCATTGCTCTTATTATTATCAATCTAACTCATATTATTAACCATATTATGCAGATATGATCGATCGAACGACAATTACTCTACTTTTTACACTTATTATTATCAATCTAACTCATATTATTAGCCATATTATGCTTATATGATCGATAGAACGACAATTACTATACTTACTACTCTTATTATTATCAATCTAACTCATATTATTAGCCATATTGTGCTTATATGAGCGATAGAACGACAATTACTATATTTATTGCACTCACTATTATCAATCTAACTCACATTATTAGCCATATTATGCTTATATGATCGATAGTGCGACAATTACTATACTCATTACTCTTATTATTATCAATCTAACTCATATTATTAACCATATTATGCAGATATGATCGATAGAACGACAATTACTATACTCTTTACTCTTATTATTATCAATCTAACTCATACTATTAGCCATATTATGCTAATATGATCGACAGAACGACAATTACTATACTTATTACACTCACTATTATCAATCTAACTCATATTATTAACCATATTATGCAGATATGATCGATAGCACGACATTTACTATACTTATTACTCTTATTATTATCATTCTAACTCATATTATTAACCATATTATGCTTATATGATTGATAGAACGACAATTACTATACTTATTATTCTTATTTTTATCAACCCAACTCATATTATTCGCCACATTATGCTTAAATGATCGATAGAACGACAATTACTATACTTATTACTCTTATTATTATCAATCTAACTCATATTATTAGCCATATTATGCTTATGTGATCGATAGAACGACAATTACTATACTTATTACTCTTATTATTATCAATCCAACTCATATTATTAGCCATATTGTGCTTATATGATCGATAGAACGACAATTACTATACTTATTACTCTTATTATTATGAATCTAACTCATATTATTAGCCATATTATGCTTATATTATCGATAGAACGACAATTACTATACTTATTACTCTTATTATTATAAATCTAGCTCATATTATTAGCCATATTATGCTTATATGATCGATAGAATGAGAATTACTATACTCACTACTCTTAGTATTATCACTCTAACTCATATTATTAGCCATATTATGCTTATATGATCGAGAGAACGACAATTACTATACTTATTACTCTTATTATTATCAATCTAACTCATATTATTAGCCATATTGTGCTTATATGAGCGATAGAACGACAATTACTATATTTATTGCACTCACTATTATCAATCTAACTCACATTATTAGCCATATTATGCTTATATGATCGATAGTGCGACAATTACTATACTCATTACTCTTATTATTATCAATCTAACTCATATTATTAACCATATTATGCAGATATGATCGATCGAACGACAATTACTCTACTTTTTACACTTATTATTATCAATCTAACTCATATTATTAGCCATATTATGCTTATATGATCGATAGTACGACAATTACTATACTCATTGCTCTTATTATTATCAATCTAACTCATATTATTAACCATATTATGCAATTATGATCGATAGAACGACAATTACTATACTTGTTACACTTATTATTATCAATCTAACTCATATTATTAGCCATATTATGCTTATATGATCGATAGAACGACAATTACTATACTTATTACTCTTATTATTATCAATCTAACTCATATTATTAGCCATATTGTGCTTATATGAGCGATAGAACGACAATTACTATATTTATTACACTCACTATTATCAATCTAACTCATATTATTAACCATATTATGCAGATATGATCGATAGAACGACAATTACTATACTCATTACTCTTATTATTATCAATCTAACTCATGCTATTAGCCATATTATGGTTATATGATCGATATAACGACAATTACTATACTTATTACTCTTATTATTATCAATCTAACTCATATTATTAGCCATATTGTGCTTATATGATCGATAGAACGACAATTACTATACTTATTACTCTTATTTTTATCAACCCAACTCATATTATTCGCCATATTATGCTTAAATGATCGATAGAACGACAATTACTATACTTATTACTCTTATTATTATCAATCTAACTCATATTATTAGCCATATTATGCTTATGTGATCGATAGAACGAGAATTACTATACTCACTACTCTTATTATTATCAATCTAACTCATATTATTAGCCATATTATGCTTATATGATCGATAGAACGACAATTACTGTACTTATTACTCTTATTATTATCAATCTAACTCATATTATTAGCCATATTGTGCTTATATGATCGAGAGAACGACAATTACTATACTTATTACTCTTATTATTATCAACCTAACTCATATTATTAGCCATATTATGCTTATATGATCGATAGAACGACAATTACTATACTTATTACTCTTATTATTATCAATCTAACTCATATTATTAGCCATATTATGCTTATGTGATCGATAGAACGAGAATTACTATAGTCACTACTCTTAGTATTATCAATCTAACTCATATTATTAGCCATATTATGCTTATGTGATCGATAGAACGAGAATTACTATACTCACTACTCTTAGTATTATCAATCTAACTCATATTATTAGCCATATTATGCTTATATGATCGATAGAACGAGAATTACTATACTCACTACTCTTAGTATTATCAATCTAACTCATATTATTAGCCACATTATGCTTATATTATCGATAGAACGACAATTACTATACTTATTACACTCACTATTATCAATCTAACTCATATTATTGACCATATGATGCAGATATGATCGATAGCACGACATTTACTATACTTATTACTCTTATTATTATCAGCCTAACTCATATTATTAGCCAAATTATGCTTATATGATCGATAGAACGACAATTAGTATACTTATTACTGTTATTATTATCAATCTGTCTCATATTATTAGCCATATTATGCTTAAATGACCGATAGAACGACAATTACTATACTTATTACTCTTATTATTATCAATCTAACTCATATTATTAGCCATATTATGCTTATATGATCGATAGAACGAGAATTACTATACTCACTACTCTCAGTATTATCAATCTAACTCATATTATTAGCCATATTATGCTTATATTATCGATAGAACTACAATTACTATACTCATTACTCTTATTATTATCAATCTAACTCATATTATTAGCCATATTATGCTTATATGATCGATAGAATGAGAATTACTATACTCACTACTCTTAGTATTATTACTCTAACTCATATTATTAGCCTTATTATGCTTATATGATCGATAGAACGACAATTACTGTACTTATTACTCTTATTATTATCAATCCAACTCATATTATTAGCCATATTATGCTTATATGATCGATAGAACGAGAATTACTATACTCATTACTCTTATTATTATCAATCTATCTCATATTATTAGCCATATTATGCTTATATGATCGATAGAACGACAATTACTGTACTCATTACACTTATTATTATCAATCTAACTCATATTATTAGCCATATTATGCTTATATGATCGATAGAACGACAATTACTATACTCACTACTCTTAGTATTATCAATATAACTCATATTATTAGCCATATTATGATTATATGATCGATAGAACGAGAATTACTATACTCACTACTCTTAGTATTATCAATCTAACTCATATTATTAGCCATATTATGCTTATATTATCGATAGAACGACAATTACTATACTTATTACTGTTATTATTATCAATCTGACTCATATTATTAGCCATATTATGCTTAAATGACCGATAGAACGACAATTACTATACTTATTACACTTATTATTATCAATCTAACTCATATTATTAGCCATATTATGCTTATATGATCGATAGAACGACAATTACTATACTTATTACTCTTATTATTATCAATCTAACTCATATTATTAACCATATTATGCAATTATGATCGATAGAACGACAATTACTATACTTATTACACTTATTATTATCAATCTAACTCATATTATTAGCCATATTATGCTTATATGATCGATAGAACGACAATTACTATACTTATTACTCTTATTATTATCAATCTAACTCATATTATTAGCCATATTGTGCTAATATGAGCGATAGAACGACAATTACTATATTTATTGCACTCACTATTATCAATCTAACTCACATTATTAGCCATATTATGCTTATATGATCGATAGTACGACAATTACTATACTCATTGCTCTTATTATTATCAATCTAACTCATATTATTAACCATATTATGCAATTATGATCGATAGAACGACAATTACTATACTTATTACACTTATTATTATCAATCTAACTCATATTATTAGCCATATTATGCTTATATGATCGATAGAACGACAATTACTACACTTATTACTCTTATTATTATCAATCTAACTCATATTATTAGCCATATTGTGCTTATATGAGCGATAGAACGACAATTACTATATTTATTACACTCACTATTATCAATCTAACTCATATTAGTAACCATATTATGCAGATATGATCGATAGAACGACAATTACTATACTCATTACTCTTAATATTATCAATCTAACTCATGCTATTAGCCATATTATGGTTATATGATCGATATAACGACAATTACTATACTTATTACTCTTATTATTATCAATCCAACTCATATTATTAGCCATATTGTGCTTATATGATCGATAGAACGACAATTACTATACTTATTACTCTTATTATTATGAATCTAACTCATATTATTAGCCATATTATGCTTATATTATCGATAGAACGACAATTACTATACTTATTACTCTTATTATTATAAATCTAGCTCATATTATTAGCCATATTATGCTTATATGATCGATCGAACGAGAATTACTATACTCATTACTCTTATTATTATCAATCTAACTCATATTATTAGCCATATTATGCTTATATGATCGATAGAACGACAATTACTGTACTCATTACACTTATTATTATCAATCTAACTCATATTATTAGCCATATTATGCTTATATGATTGATAGAACGACAATTACTATACTTATTACTCTTATTATTATCAATCTAACTCATATTATTAGCCATATTGTGCTTATATGATCGATAGAACGACAATTACTATACTTATTACTCTTATTATTATCAATCTAACTCATATTATTAGCCATATTGTGCTTATATGAGCGATAGAACGACAATTACTATACTTATTACTCTTATTATTATCAATCTAACTCATATTATTAGCCATATTGTGCTTGTAAGAGCGATAGAACGACAATTACTATACTTATTACTCTTATTATTATGAATCTAACTCATATTATTAGCCATATTATGCTTATATGATCGATAGAATGAGAATTGCTATACTCACTACTCTTAGTATTATCACTCTAACTCATATTGTTAGCCTTATTATGCTTATATGATCGATAGAACGACAATTACTGTACTTATCACTCTTATGATTATCAATCTAACTCATATTATTAGCCATATTATGCTTATATGATCGATAGAACGAGAATTACTATACTCACTACTCTTAGTATTATCAATCCAACTCATATTATTAGCCATATTATGCTTATATGATCGATAGAACGACAATTACTATACTTATTACTCTTAGTATTATCAATCTAACTCATATTATTAGCCATATTATGCTTATGTGATCGATAGAACGAGAATTACTATACTCACTACTCTTATTATTATCAATCTAACTCATATTATTAGCCATATTATGCTTATATGATCGATAGAACGACAATTACTATACTTATTACTCTTATTATTATCAATCTAACTCATATTATTAGCCATATTGTGCTTATATGATCGAGAGAACGACAATTACTATACTTATTACTCTTATTATTATCAATCTAACTCATATTATTAGCCATATTATGGTTAAATGATCGATAGAACGACAATTACTATACTTATTACTCTTATTATTATCAATCTAACTCGTATTATTAGCCATATTATGCTTATGTGATCGATAGAACGACAAATACTATACTTACTACTCTTATTATTATCAATCTAACTCATATTATTAGCCATATTATGCTTATATGATCGATAGAACGACAATTACTATACTCACTACTCTTAGTATTATCAATCTAACTCATATTATTAGCCATATTATGATTATATGATCGATAGAACGAGAATTACTATACTCACTACTCTTAGTATTATCAATCTAACTCATATTATTAGCCATATTATGCTTATATTATCGATAGAACGACAATTACTATACTTATTACTCTTAGTATTATCAATCTAACTCATATTATTAGCCATATTATGCTTATATTATCGATAGAACGACAATTACTATACTTATTACACTCACTATTATCAATCTAACTCATATTATTGACCATATTATGCAGATATGATCGATAGCACGACATTTACTATACTTATTACTCTTATTATTATCAACCTAACTCATATTATTAGCCAAATTATGCTTATATGATCGATAGAACGACAATTACTATACTTATTATTCTTATTTTTATCAACCCAACTCATATTATTCGCCATATTATGCTTAAATGATCGATAGAACGACAATTACTATACTTATTACTCTTATTATTATGAATCTTACTCATATTATTAGCCATATTATGCTTATATGATCGATAGAACTACAATTACTATACTCATTACTCTTATTATTATCAATCCAACTCATATTATTAGCCATATTGTGCTTATATGATCGAGAGAACGACAATTACTATACTTATTACTCTTATTATTATCAATCTAACTCGTATTATTAGCCATATTGTGCTTATATGATCGATAGAACGACAAATACTATACTCACTACTCTTATTATTATCAATCTAACTCATATTATTAGCCATATTATGCTTAAATGATCGATAGAACGACAATTACTATACTTATTACTCTTATTATTATCAATCTAACTCGTATTATTAGCCATATTATGCTTATATGATCGATAGAACGACAAATACTATACTTATTACTCTTATTATTATCAATCTAACTCATATTATTAGCCATATTATGCTTATATGATCGATAGAACGACAAATACTATACTCACTACTCTTATTATTATCAATCTAACTCATATTATTAGCCATATTATGCTTATATGATCGATAGAACGACAATTACTATACTCACTACTCTTAGTATTATCAATCTAACTCATATTATTAGCCATATTATGATTATATGATCGATAGAACGAGAATTACTATACTCACTACTCTTAGTATTATCAATCTAACTCATATTATTAGCCATATTATGCTTATATTATCGATAGAACGACAATTACTATACTTATTACTGTTATTATTAATCAATCTGAACTCATATTATTAGCCATATTATGCTTAAATGACCGATAGAACGACAATTGCTATACTTATTACACTTATTATTATCAATCTAACTCATATTATTAGCCATATTATGCTTATATGATCGATAGAACGACAATTACTATACTTACTACTCTTATTATTATCAATCTAACTCATTATTATTAGCCATATTGTGCTTATATGGAGCGATAGAACGACAATTACTATATTTATTGCAACTCACTATTATCAATCTAACTCACATTATTAGCCATATTATGCTTATATGATCGATAGTGCGACAATTACTATACTCATTGCTCTTATTATTATCAATCTAACTCATATTATTAACCATATTATGCAGATATGATCGATCAGAACGACAATTACTCTACTTTTTACACTTATTATTATCAATCTAACTCATATTATTAGCCCTTATTATGCTTATATGATCGATAGAACGACAATTACTATACTTACTACTCTTATTATTATCAATCTAACTCATATAATAGCCATATTGTGCTTATATGAGCGATAGAACGACAATTACTATATTTATTGCACTCACTATTATCAATCCTAACTCACATTATTAGCCCATATTATGCTTATATGATCGATAGTGCGACAATTACTATACTCATTACTCTTATTATTATCAATCTAACTCATATTATTAACCATATTATGCAGATATGATCGATAGAACGACAATTACTATACTCTTTACTCTTATTATTATCAATCTAACTCATACTATTAGCCATATAATGCTAATATGATCGACAGAACGACAATTACTATACTTATTACACCTCACTATTATCAATCTAACTCATATTATTAACCATATTATGCAGATATGATCGATAGCACGACATTTACTATACTTATTACTCTTATTATTATCATTCTAACTCATTATTATTAACCATATTATGCTTATATGATTGATTAGAACGACAATTACTATACTTATTATTCTTATTTTTATCAACCCCAACTCATATTATTCGCCACAATATGCTTAAATGATCGATAGAACGACAATTACTATACTTATTACTCTATTATTATCAATCTAACTCATATTATTAGCCATATTATGCCTTATGTGATCGATAGAACGACAATTACTATACTTATTACTCTTATTATTATCAATCCAACTCATATTATTAGCCATATTGTGCTTATATGATCGATAGAACGACAATTACTATACTTATTACTCTTATTATTATGAATCATACTCATATTATTAGCCATATTATGCTTATATTATCGATAGAACGACAATTACTATACTTATTACTCTTATTATTATAAATCTAGCTCATATTATTAGCCATATTATGCTTATATGATCGATAGAATGAGAATTACTATACTCACTACTGTTAGTATTATCACTTCTAACTCATATTATTAGCCATATTATGCTTATATGATCGAACTATACTTATTACTCTTATTATTATCAATCTAACTCATATTATTAGCCATATTGTGCTTATATGAGCGATAGAACGACAATTACTATATTTATTGCACTCACTATTATCAATCTAACTCACATTATTAGCCATATTATGCTTATATGATCGATAGTGCGACAATTACTATACTCATTACTCTTATTATTATCAATCTAACTCATATTATTAACCATATTATGCAGATATGATCGATCGAACGACAATTACTCTACTTTTTACACTTATTATTATCAATCTAACTCATATTATTAGCCATATTATGCTTATATGATCGATAGTACGACAATTACTATACTCATTGCTCTTATTATTATCAATCTAACTCATATTATTAACCATATTATGCAATTATGATCGATAGAACGACAATTACTATACTTGTTACACTTATTATTATCAATCTAACTCATATTATTAGCCATATTATGCTTATATGATCGATAGAACGACAATTACTATACATATTACTCTTATTATTATCAATCTAACTCATATTATTAGCCATATTGTGCTTATATGAGCGATAGAACGACAATTACTATATTTATTACACTCACTATTATCAATCTAACTCATATTATTAACCATATTATGCAGATATGATCGATAGAACGACAATTACTATACTCATTACTCTTATTATTATCAATCTAACTCATGCTATTAGCCATATTATGGTTATATGATCGATATAACGACAATTACTATACTTATTACTCTTATTATTATCAATCTAACTCATATTATAGCCATATTGTGCTTATATGATCGATAGAACGACAATTACTATACTTATTACTCTTATTTTTATCAACCCAACTCATATTATTCGCCATATTATGCTTAAATGATCGATAGAACGACAATTACTATACTTATTACTCTTATTATTATCAATCTAACTCATATTATTAGCCATATTATGCTTATGTGATCGATAGAACGAGAATTACTATACTCACTACTCTTATTATTATCAATCTAACTCATATTATTAGCCATATTATGCTTATATGATCGATAGAACGACAATTACTGTACTTATTACTCTTATTATTATCAATCTAACTCATATTATTAGCCATATTGTGCTTATATGATCGAGAGAACGACAATTACTATACTTATTACTCTTATTATTATCAACCTAACTCATATTATTAGCATATTATGCTTATATGATCGATAGAACGACAATTACTATACTTATTACTCTTATTATTATCAATCTAACTCATATTATTAGCCATATTATGCTTATGTGATCGATAGAACGAGAATTACTATAGTCACTACTCTTAGTATTATCAATCTAACTCATATTATTAGCCATATTATGCTTATGTGATCGATAGAACGAGAATTACTATACTCACTACTCTTAGTATTATCAATCTAACTCATATTATTAGCCATATTATGCTTATATGATCGATAGAACGAGAATTACTATACTCACTACTCTTAGTATTATCAATCTAACTCATATTATTAGCCACATTATGCTTATATTATCGATAGAACGACAATTACTATACTTATTACACTCACTATTATCAATCTAACTCATATTATTGACCATATGATGCAGATATGATCGATAGCACGACATTTACTATACTTATTACTCTTATTATTATCAGCCTAACTCATATTATTAGCCAAATTATGCTTATATGATCGATAGAACGACAATTAGTATACTTATTACTGTTATTATTATCAATCTGTCTCATATTATTAGCCATATTATGCTTAAATGACCGATAGAACGACAATTACTATACTTATTACTCTTATTATTATCAATCTAACTCATATTATTAGCCATATTATGCTTATATGATCGATAGAACGAGAATTACTATACTCACTACTCTCAGTATTATCAATCTAACTCATATTATTAGCCATATTATGCTTATATTATCGATAGAACTACAATTACTATACTCATTACTCTTATTATTATCAATCTAACTCATATTATTAGCCATATTATGCTTATATGATCGATAGAATGAGAATTACTATACTCACTACTCTTAGTATTATTACTCTAACTCATATTATTAGCCTTATTATGCTTATATGATCGATAGAACGACAATTACTGTACTTATTACTCTTATTATTATCAATCCAACTCATATTATTAGCCATATTATGCTTATATGATCGATAGAACGAGAATTACTATACTCATTACTCTTATTATTATCAATCTATCTCATATTATTAGCCATATTATGCTTATATGATCGATAGAACGACAATTACTGTACTCATTACACTTATTATTATCAATCTAACTCATATTATTAGCCATATTATGCTTATATGATCGATAGAACGACAATTACTATACTCACTACTCTTAGTATTATCAATATAACTCATATTATTAGCCATATTATGATTATATGATCGATAGAACGAGAATTACTATACTCACTACTCTTAGTATTATCAATCTAACTCATATTATTAGCCATATTATGCTTATATTATCGATAGAACGACAATTACTATACTTATTACTGTTATTATTATCAATCTGACTCATATTATTAGCCATATTATGCTTAATGACCGATAGAACGACAATTACTATACTTATTACACTTATTATTATCAATCTAACTCATATTATTAGCCATATTATGCTTATATGATCGATAGAACGACAATTACTATACTTATTACTCTTATTATTATCAATCTAACTCATATTATTAACCATATTATGCAAT